>NC_084741.1:31333049-31513049 GCF_033978785.1 Entelurus aequoreus
TGAATTGCATACTGAATTGTTCCTCTATGTGTGACTGTTTTTATTTGTGTTAGATGTGCACAATTAACAACAACTACTACACAAACACTCCAAAGTAAGTGGTAAAAACAAATTTTAAAAAAGAAAAAACATCATCTGAAGGACACACATGCTCTGAACCCCTCCTGTTATGACCTGTCATGCAGGTTATTATTCTTCCCTATGTTAAGTAGGTGTTTATTTTGCCAGGGATTCTTCCCTTCCTTGTTTATGTTGCCGTTGCTACAAGCGCTGAGCTCACACACCGGCCTCTGTTTGGTGATTAGGAGACACCACCTGCTGCCAATCCCAATTATGCCCGTTCTTATACCCGTCTACCCCCGCCAGTACTTGCGGGTTCAATGTTCTTCCTACGCGACTCTTTGCAGGTTAATGTTTGTTTGCTATGGTAAGAGATTTAAGTTTTGCTATGCTATGCTTTATCTGCACTTAGCAGCAACACGGCATCTTTGTATTTTGACTTGTTTAAGAATTAAATAATCATTTTACCAGCACGCTGCCTGTTGTCCTCTGCATCTTGGAATCACAAACACCTCGCCATGCCAAGACGTAATTGTTCCATCCCTAAAACATTGCAAAGTCCACTGAATTCTAACTAAGCAAGGTTATTCAATAGTCTGTATCCAGCCCTTGAATGATAACAAACATGCGCTTGTTCGGTAAAAAATGTGGGGATTACTATATTGTTTTCATATGGAAGAGGTGAGTTTTTCAACTTTGAGGAATATTGCTGAAAAATGTGAGCAACAGCTATTGGCCTTGACAATTGACTCATAATCAATATATTTCTAATGAAAAGAACATGTACCTGTTCTTTTCCATACCTGTAAAATGGATGAAGCGGGATGGTTTCTTTCTTCAGTGGTCCATGATTTATTTGGTCTGAAAAACTAAAAGTATATTTTGTAACAAGCATTTCAAATGAATGCACAAAAAAGTACAATGACCCAATTACATGAACTAGACGTAGCATAATACTACCACCACCATGCTTGACGGTGGGCATGGTGGTCCTGGGATTAAAGGTCTTGACTTTTCTCCTCCAAACATATTGCTGGGTATTGTGGCCAATTTTTTTTTTCATCTGACCACAGAACTTTCCTCCAGAAGGTCTTATCTTTGTCCATGTGATGTCAGCTGTTTGGACACAATACCCAGCAATATTTTTAGAGGAGAAAAGGCAAGGCCTTTAATCCCAGGAACACCATACCTACTGTCAAGCATGGTGGTGGTAGTATTATGCTCTGGGCCTGTTTTGCTGCCAATGGAACTGGTGCTTTAAATGGGACAATGAAAAAGGAGGATTACCTCCAAATTCTTCAAGACAACCTAAAATCATCAGCCGGGTGTTCAAACAGGACAATGACCCCAAACACACGTCAAAAGTGGTAAAGGAATGGCTAAATCAGGCTACAGTTAAGGTTTTAGAATGACCTTCCCAAAGTCCTGATGTAAACGTGTGGACAATGCTGAAGAAACAAGTCCATGTCAGAAAACCAACAAATTTAGCTGAACTGCACCAATTTTGTCAAGAGGAGTAGTCAGAAAATCAACCAG
This sequence comes from Entelurus aequoreus, assembly GCF_033978785.1. Taxonomy (NCBI): domain Eukaryota; kingdom Metazoa; phylum Chordata; class Actinopteri; order Syngnathiformes; family Syngnathidae; genus Entelurus; species Entelurus aequoreus. The sequence continues at coordinate 31,334,646 of NC_084741.1, forward strand.
AAACTTGCCAGAAGCTTGTGGATGGCTACCAAAAGCGCCTTATTGCAGTGAAACTTGCCAAGGGACATGTAACCAAATATTAACATTGCTGTATGTATACTTTTGACCCAGCAGATTTGGTCACATTTTCAGTAGACCCATAATAAATTCATAAAAGAACCAAACTTCATGAATGTATTTTGTGACCAACAAGTATGTGCTCCAATCACTCTATCACAAAAAAATAAGAGTTGTAGAAATGATTGGAAACTCAAGACAGCCATGACATTATGTTCTTACAAGTGTACAACTTTTGATCGCGACTGTATATATATATATATATATATATATATATATATATATATATATATATATATATATATATATATATATATATATATATATATATATATATATATATATATATATGTGTGTGTGTGTGTATGTGAATGTGTATGTGTATGTGTATGTGTGTGTGTGTGTGTGTGTGTGTGTGTGTGTGTGTGTGCGTGTGTGTGTGTGTGTCATATTGTTTTATTGATTACAAACTCAGGAAAAGGGTTTTTTGGACACAGTAGGGCTTTGGGGGTAAAAAGTAGTTTATAACAGTTATATTACGGTGTTTTTTTTTTGTTTATTTATTTTGCACTATAAACTTTGTTTTGATCAAATAATTAAATTAAATAAAAGTGAATATTTTTTTACTTTTGTGATACTTGAATAGTGTCTTATATTGTTCTATAGAATAGAACATTACGTTTATTCTTATTAATTTAACCAATTTCTGCGAATTTTGTCAAATTTTCCGCAAGGAAAATTGTTCCACACAGTAGCTCAGTTACAAAAGATGGAAAGGGTAATGCACACAAGGGCACAAAAAGAGGGCGAAAACAAAAGGAATAAAGTGAACCATAGTAGCAATATAAAATATATGTAATATTTACATATTATATATACATCCATCCATCCATCCATCTTCAACCGCTTATCCGGAATCGGGTCGCGGGAACAGCAGCTCCAGCAGAGACCCCAGACTTCCCTCTCCAGAGCAACATTTGCAACTTCCTCCTGGCATTCCCAGGCCAGAGAGGAGATGTAATCCCCCCATCTGGTCCTTGGCCTGCCGCGGGGCCTCCTCCCAGTGGGACGTGCAACGAGGACCTCCCTAGGGAGACGCTCGTGAGGCATCCGCACGAAATGCCCGAACCACCTAAGCTGGCTCCTTTCCAAGCGAAGGAGCAGCGGCTCTACTCCGAGTCTCTCTCGGGTGACTGAGCTTCTCACCCTATCTCTAAGGGAGATGCCAGCCACCCTTCTGAGGAAACTCATTCCGGCCGCTTGTATCCGCGATCTTATTCTTTCGGTCATTACCCACACTTCATGACCATAGGTGAGAGTAGGAATGTAGATAGCTCGGTAGACCGAGAGCTTTGCCTTCTGGCTCAGCTCCCGTTTCGTCACAACAGTGCGGCAGAGAGACTGCAATACTGCCCCAGCTGCTCCGATTCTCCGGCTGATTTCCTTCTCCATCTTTCCCTCACTCGTGAACAAGACCCTGAGATACTTAAACTCCTCCACCTGGGACAGAGTCCTGTCCCCTACCCGGACTGTACAAACCATCGGTTTCCTGCTGAGAACCATGGCCTCAGATTTGGAGATGCCGATCCTCATTCCAGCCGCTGAACACTCGGCTGCGAACCGATCCAGTGAGAGCTGAAGGTCACGAACCGAAGGTGCCATCAGGACCACATCATCTGCAAACAGCAGTGATGCAACCTTTAGCCCCCCGAGACGTATACCCTCCGCCATGGCCACGACTCCGCCTAGAAATCCTGTCCATGAAAATCACAAACAGGATAGGTGACAGAGCGCAGCCCTGGCGGAGACCAACCCCCACTGGAAACGGATCCGACTTACATCCAAGCACCCGGACACAACTCTCGCTTTGGTTGTACAGAGATTGGATGGTCCTCAGCAGGGTTCCCCTCACTCCGTACTCCCTCAGCACCTCCCACAAGATCTCCCGAGGGACGCGGTCATACGCCTTCTCCAAATCCACAAAACACATGTAGACTGGATAGGCATACTCCCAGGCCCTCTCCAGGATTCCCGCAAGCGTAAAGACTTGGTCAGTTGTTCCACGACCAGGACGGAATCCACATTGCTCCTCTTGAATCTGAGGTTCGACTATCGGCCGGACCCTCCTTTCCAGTACCTTGGCGTAAACTTTCCCAGGGAGGCTGAGTAGTGTGATACCCCTGTAATTAGCACACACCCTCTGGTCCCCCTTTTTGAAAAGGGGAACCACCACCGCAGTCTGCCACTCCCTCGGCACTGTCCCAGACTTCCACGCAATGTTGAAAAGGCGTATCAACCAAGACAGCCCATCAACACCCAGAGCCTTCAGCATTTCTGGACGGATCTCGTCAACCCCCGGAGCTTTGCCACTGTGGAGTTGTCTAACTACCTCAGTGACGTCACTCCGAGAGATCGATGTCGATCCCCCATCATCCTCAGGCCCTGCTCCTATCAGGGAGGGTGTGTCTGATGTATTTGGGTTCAGGAGTTCCTCAAAGTGCTCTTTCCAACGCCCTACGACTTCCTCACTTGAAGTCAGCAAAGTCCCATCCTTGCCGTACACAGCTTGGATAGTTCCCTGCTTCCCCCTCCTGAGGTGCCGTATGGTCTTCCAGAACAGCTTTGGTGCCGCCCGATAGTCCTTCTCCATGGATTCCCCGAACTGCTCCCACACCCTCTGCTTAGCCTCGTCCACAGCCACGGCCGCTGCCCTTCGGGCCCGTCCGTACCTTGCAGCTGCCTCCGGAGTCCCCTGGGATAACATACCCGGTAGGACTCCTTCTTCAGTCGGACGGCTTCCCTGACCACCACTGTCCACCAGGGTGTTCGAGGGTTACCGCCCCTTGAGGCACCTAAGACCTTCTGGCCACAGCTCGCAGCTGCAGCTTTAGCAATAGAGGCTTTGAACATTGCACATTCCTGTTCAATGTCCCCAACCTCCACAGGGATGGCAGAGAAGTCCCGCCGGAGGTGGGAGTTGAAGTCCTTCCGGACAGAGGACTCCTCCAAACGTTCCCAGTTCACCCGCACTACACGCTTGGGTTTGCCAGGTCTGTCCAGAGGTTTCCCCCACCATCTAACCCAACTCACCACCAGATGGTGATCAGTTGACAGTTCAGCCCCTCTCTTCACCCGAGTGTCCAAAACATACGGCCTCAGATCAGCTGATACGATTACAAAATCGATCATTGATCTTTGGCATAGGGTGCACTGGTACAAGGTACACCTATGAGCATCCTTATGCTTGAACATGGTGTTTGTTATCGCAAGTCCGTGACTAGCACAGAAGTCCAATAACAATCCACCACTCAGGTTCAGATCAGGGAGACCGTTCCTCCCAATCACGCCAGTCCAAGTATCACTGTCATTGCCCACGTGCGCGTTGAAGTCCCCCAGCAAGACTATGGAATCCCCTGCCGGCGCCCCATACAGGACCCCATGCAAGGTATCCAAGAAGGCTGAATACTCTGAACTCCTGTTTGGTGCGTATGCACAAACAACAGTCAGAGTTTTCCCCCCTCCAACCCTAAGGCGAAGGGAGGCGACCCTCTTGTCCACTGGGGTGAACTCCAACATACAGGCACTCAGCCGGGGACTCGTGAGTATCCCCACACCCGCCTGTGCCCTCACACCCTGAGCAACTCCAGAAGTGAACAAGGTCCATCCCTTGTCCAGGAGTGTGGTTTCGGAGCCCTTGCTATGCGTAGAGGTAAGCCCCACCAGATCCAACCGGTAGCGCTCCACCTCTCGCACCAGCTCAGGCTCCTTCCCCACCAGCGTAGAGACGTTCCACGTCCCGAAAGTCAGCCTCTGCTGCCCCGAATTGGTCCGTCTGGAGCCTCCACTTTCACTGCCATCCACTTGGCAACGCACCCGACCCCACTGGTTCCGACCGCGGGTGGTGGGCCCACGTGGCAGAGAAGATGGTGTGTCCACGTAGCTTCTTCGGGCTGTGCCCGGCCGGGCTCCGTGGCAAGCCCGGCCACCAGGCGCTCGCTGACGAGCCCTACCTCCGGGCCTAGCTCCGGAGGAGGGCCCCGGGCTTCCTCCGGGCCGGGTAACGCATCCTCTTTTAGTGTAGTTCATGGGGGGTATCGTAACCCTTATGGGGGGGGCATTCGGGTGCTACACCTTGCCCAAGGGTGACCCGGAACTATGTAAGGCAGGGGCGTTCAACTCCCTGAGGCTTAATACAAGCCCACATACCTGTTATTATATATACAGTATATTATATATATATTATATACTGCATATATTATATATTATATATACAGTATATAATATATGCAGTATATAATATATACTGACATATTACATTATTATATTATATTATTAAAAATGTACATGGGCAATATATGTATGAATTTTTTTTTTACTCAGTTACATACATAAACATCTACACCAGGGTTGTCAAACGTACATATCAGGCCGCTACTCCAATCGCTGCTGCTCCTATTGTGGCTGGCGGCAGACTTATGCTGTACCAAAATACCTTCTTTTATTGTAAAGTATCCACTCAATAGATAAAATAACAAAACGGCAAGATGCAAGGACTTAAGTCATCATGACAATCATCGTTGAAGTACTTTTGTAGTTAGAAGTCTGTGCAGCACTCGCAATTGAGTGATGGCATGATGCACACCCTGAACTCCATTGTAAAAATGTGTCTTTTTACATTTGTTGTTTGTTCTCTTTTATTTTATGCTTAAATCTACCATGCTCACATTGGTTAAGGATGTAGTGGTTAAGTGTGTAGTAATGTTAGCTATAATTTGGTTATTATGATGTCATTTTGACAATTGTTTTGATTATATTATAAATGTAATATTTGAATGATGATAAATGAATGTGTTGTGGCAGTTGTGGATGACACCAATGCGGTGGTTTGAGGAAACACCCGGTTGCTTTTCTAAACATGTCCTTAATGGTGAACTGCCAACATGAGAATCCTAAACAGGCAGTGATTAAAAGTTGAATGGCTTTAAAATATACTGAGACAAAGTCTAAGTTGACTGTGTTCTTTATGGTGTTTTTGAATCTGCACCAATTTTTTACTCAGAATTGTCAACTATCTTGAAGTGTTTTGCCTCGAATATTATATGTAATGTGTACATTTTCAGAATGTGTTTGTTCTATTTTTGGCCAAAGTAAGACAAAGAAAACCAGTTGTCTTTATTTTAGAATTATTATGCCATGACTTCACCAGTTCGGCCTGCATGGGAATATGCAGTATTTTCCTTCATGCGGCCCCTGAGCTAAAATTAGTTTGACACCCCTGATCTACACGCTGTGTGGCTGATGCATGTCAATTAACATGTCATCTCTGATATTAAGTGTAGAATGTGTAATAAAGCTCTGTTGTGTACTTTGTCGACTTCTTACATTCACACACTAAATGTGTGCTTCTTCAACATCGAGATGCCATATATAGGGATGGGTACCAAATCTGGTACTTTCTTGGCACAGATAGAATCCCGCCGGTCATACCAGGCACCGTTTCACATAAAATCTAACGGTGCCATCTTACAGGACTTGGGTTGTCGTGAAGTCTCGCCTGGCTGCCGATTCACTTCGGCACTTGCCGATCACTCCAGCAGCACTGAGAGCAAACTTAGCCAAACTATTTTCAGTGCCAACAATGAAATGGACTCCAAAAAAAAACACTCCAATGTAAGTAAAATAAGGCTCTACTTTTCCAAAAAGCCTAAATACTAATAAACATTGGTTTTGGGAGTGACATGCTACTTATTAGCATTAACGATTTTACACGATGATTTCAACACCTCCAGATAAGTTAATGAAAACTACAACTGAGGTGCATGTTGGCTAGTGTGTAATAAGTACAATACTTACAATATTAACACTTTTTATGGTGCAACAAGAGACTAAACAGCAGAGACTGAACTGACTAGTCAACACACCATTAAAGGCCTACTGAAATGAGATTTTCTTATTTAAACGGGGATAGCAGATCCATTCTGTGTCATACTTGATCATTTCGCGATATTGCCATATTTTTGCTGAAAGGATTTAGTAGAGAACATCGACGATAAAGTTTGCAACTTTTGGTCGCTGATAAAAAAGCCTTGCCTGTACCGAAAGTAGCGTGACGTCACAGGTTGTGGAGCTCCTCACATCTGCACATTGTTTACAATGATGGCCACCAGCAGCGAGAGCGATTCGGATCGAGAAAGCGACGATTGCCCCATTAATTTGAGCGAGGATGAAAGATTTGTGGATGAGGAAAGTGAGAGTAAAGGACTAGAGGGCAGTGGAAGCGATCCAGATAGGGAAGATGCTGTGAGAGGCGGGTGGGACCTGATATTCAGCTGGGAATGACTAAAATAGTAAATAAACACAAGACATATATATACTCTATTAGCCACAACACAACCAGGCTTATATTTAATATGCCATAAATTAATCCCGCATAACAAACACCTCCCCCCTCCCGTCCATATAACCCGCCAATACAAATCAAACACCCGCACAACACACTCAATCCCACAGCCTAAAGTACCGTTCACCTCCGCAAAGTTCATACAGCACATATATTTCCCCAAAGTTACGTACGTGACATGCACATAGCGGCACGCACGTACGGGCAAGCGATCAAATGTTTGGAAGCCGCAGTTGCGTACTCACGGTAGCGCATATCCAACTCAAAGTCCTCCTGGTAAGAGTCTCTCTTGTCCCAGTTCTCCACAGGCCAATGGTAATCCTTGACTGTCATCGTTCGGGATTGTAAACAATGAAACACCGGCTACGATGTAGCCGCTACGTGTTTGTGTTGCTGCAGCCGGCCGCTAATACACCGCTTCCCACCTACAGCTTTCTTCTGTGCTATCTCCATTGTTCATTAAAGAAATTGCAAAAGATTCACCAACACAGATGTCCAGAATACTGTGGAATTTTGCGATGAAAACAGACGACTTAATAGCTGGCCACAATGCTGTCCCAAAATGTCCTCTACAATCCGTGACGTCACGCGCAAACGTCATCATACCAAGACGTTTTCAGCAGGATATTTTGCGAGAAATTTAAAATTGCACTTTACTAATCTAACCCGGCCGTATTGGCATGTGTTGCAACGTTAAGATTTCATCATTGATATATAAACTATCAGACTGCGTGGTCGGTAGTAGTGGGTTTCAGTAGGCCTTTAAGTATACACTGCTGTCATCTAACGTCTTGGAATTGCAACTGTGATTGAGACTCAGAAATGTTATAGTAAAACAAGATATAACAACTGGACAGCAGTAATAATAATCAGCATTTTTTTTTTTTTTTTTGCAATAATAAGTGTGATTTTATTATCAAAAACTATTAATAATTATTACCACACAAAAAAGTACCAAAAATCGGTACTGTTGAGTACCAGTATCAATTGCCAGGTTCCGGGAATTAGTACCGTATCGGTTCAAATGTGAACAGTGCCCATCCCGAACCATATATCACATAAACTATGTGAACATAAACAATAGGACAGCAACACTAGCATACTGTAGCTATGTGAACTACAATGCTAACATGCATGGGGTGGGTTCATCCAGCTAGGGTTGGGTCAATGGTGGTATCGTTCATGAAAAAAACACAATTCAGAACAAAATCCACTGTTGTGAAGAAGTGAGGGGGGATGACAGATTTTTTGTATGTTTGGTGCTCTGGGAACGTCATTAAAAAGTATTTGTGGCATAATAGGGGACCTTTTAGGTCCTTAAATGATGACCATATGTCATATGATGCATGATTGAAAGTTATACATAAATGCTTACATATAATGATGTACAATAAAAACTAATGATGTACAGACTTTATATATATACCAGGGGTCACCAACGCGGTGCCCGCGGGCACCAGGTCGCCCGTAAGGGCCAGATGAGTCGCCCGCTGGCCTGTTCTAAAAATAGCTCAAATAGCAGCACTGTAGCGGCGAACAGCTGTCTCGTCAGCTGATGCGCGAGCGCGTAACTGCGGCTGCTTGGCAACCAGCCAAACCCCACTTAATAAAATTATATTTTATTTTAGAGCACATCCTCATCCCTATTCACCTGGGCAACCCCAGGAAATGTATATAATTCGGCATTCAGTTTACGTTAACGGGCAGGTATAACGCGGCGCACTCCCGTCTTGTCTGCTGGTGCGCGAGCCCGGTAATTAGACAGCTGTGTCAAATCAAGGAGGACAAAAGACGCCAGCGCAGAATGGAGAAAGGTTTGGTTCATTACAGATAACACAGAGTTGTGCCAAAAGTGTACCAAAACCAAAAGCTGAACGGACAGCCGGTAAGATTGCACTTTATTTCTCTTTGTGGGTGTGGCGCACCTGTTGCACTGGTGAGATGGGGGGGGGGGGGGGGGGAGTTGTGTGCATGTAGCGTGCTTAGTCTGGAGGCTAAATACACACAGTGTTTTGTGTAACTGTTGTTTAGTAAGGAAGTTGGGATTCTTTGCTTAGTTTGATAAATGTTGGAGCAGTTTGCTTCATCAGGAGGGTGAACTCGCTCAACTTAAAGTGTTGGATTTAACTGTGTTGGATCATTGGCTGCTAGTGAGGGCATAGAAAAGGGGTATTTCTCTACCAGTAGACAGTGTTTAAGATTGAGTGTTTCACTGCTAAATTAATAATATATTTATATTGGATATGGATTTTAAATATGTATCTAAAATAGGTGGTTAATTGGTTAGGTATTTATGTATTTGCATATTGGGTTTTCTGCTGCATTTATCTATTGTGTTTCTGGTGTTAAATGTATTTTATATGTATCTTGGTGCATTTATGTTGAGACAATTTATTTAAAATCTTAATTAACTTAAAGGTAAAATATTAATCCATTTTCTTGCACTTGTTTAATTGTTAAGTGTTTGATAGCCTAATTAATAATTGTAAATTATGGGATTGATAATTGATTGATTTTTTACAGCATGTTAATCTTGTGGTGTTTTGTCCTTAAATGTTTTTCACCTACTAAAGAAGCCAAAGGTTACTAAAGACACCTAATGACAGCTGAAGAAACTAAAGTTTACTAAAGTCTACTAACCCTGCTAAAGACTAGAGACAAAACTCAAAATTTAAAAATCCAAGAAAATATTTTAAAGACTTGGTCTTCACTAACTGACAAAGAAACCGATAACAGATTTGGTGTCCAGTTCAAAGTGTGACATGATTTATTTAAAAATTTGAGAGTTGACTTTTGTATTTTACATGAGTTATTTGTACAAACATGGTGCAAAGTAATTCATGATTTGTTCAAAAATGTTAGTGGCTAGCTAGTTAAAATGGGATATTGTGCTTTCACAAGACTGTCTTAAAAGTGATCATTTGAAAATGTTCAATTTGAAAAATGTGCACTTAGAGAAAATACAAAAATAAAGTGTTGCATATTGATATTTATCTGTTTCTATATATATTTATTGTGAGAAATCATTAAGATGATCAGTGTTTCCACAAAGATAAATATCATTAATTATTAATAATAAAATAGAGTTAAAGGTAAATTGAGCAAATTGGCTATTTCTGGCAATTTATTTAAGTGTGTATCAAACTGGTAGCCCTTCGCATTAATCAGTACCCAAGAAGTAGCTCTTGGTTTCGAAAAGGTTGGTGACCCCTGATATATACTGTATAATGTTTACATTACACATCAGTGCCGCTTGTCAATATTCAAGAATATCTCACTTTATATATTTATGCTATTCCCCCCGTTCTCCACAGTAGAGCTTTTCTCAGTCGACATTAATATAAGTGAACACAGAGAATATGATAACACCAGTTTTGTTGTTACTGGGCTCTTTTTCCTGCATTTATTATGTATGCCGAACGTTGTTTCGCCTTATTTCCTCTGCAAGTTTGGTTATCATGCACATAACTTCCCCACGCAATTAGTAAAAAGAATAAAATAGTGTTGCCGTGGTGTGAGCATTCGCTGCAAATGCTGTCAACATGTTTGAGGAGGCACACATTCACATGATAAATGTTACTTAAGATGCTGCTTGCCTTTCTACATGGGTGCACTGAATATTTACTAACGTCAATTAGGCACAAACAGAAAGTGGCGGCGCAGGGAAATAAAGTTTTGTTGCATTTCTAAATGGAATATTTGCATTGCTTTTTCAAATGCGAAAAACGGAAAGAGCACACCGAGAAGTAATGAAGATGAATGAAGGTGGTGTAAGTGAGGATACATTCTGTACTGCACAGTTTCAATCTGCTGCAAAACCAGAGGTCTCTGGTGGGCTCTTTTTCATGAATATATTGTATATCATTAGTTGGCAACGGGCACACAGTGAAAAGCTGACAGACAGTGTGTAAAACACTTTTAAGCGTGACTTTCCTGCTTATGCTGTTGCTTTTAACATGTTGATTTACGTCCATGTGTTAGGGATTTTGGTTGATAAAAAGTCTTGTTCGCGGCGTCGCTTCAGTCGTGAGTAAACATGACACGGTGGAAAACACATTTGCATCATTCACGGCTGCGTACATCAGCTTTTTCTCCCGAATGGTGCTGACAGACGTGTGAGGCAGTGCGTGCATAAGCGTACATTAAATGGCATATTTTGCATATGAGAGTCAGCGCATGGCACTAAATCACACTTTGTGTAGAAAAGTGGAAAAGTTGTGACTTCCAGTACATTTTCAGTGATGTACAGTTCAGTACTGTACATCCACCTTACTTTTCCAACAGATAATTACACAATTATATCGTATTACCTTACCTCAGTCCAAACAGGGAACAAATACCAATACACTTCTCTCAATCTCATCACAGAGGCTACAGCATCAGAGACAGGCTGCTCTGGGTGATTGGATCATTTCCTGGTCATGACTTTAAGTCTGCAGGAAAGATCGATAAAACACACACACACACACACACACGCGCGCACACACACACACACACACACACACATACCGACTCACAGGATCAATGTATATTACTTACCTTTCTGTGGAGCCTCCAGTCAGCCTACTCGCCCACTTTGACTGCAAATGATCTACATCAGTGACTCTCATCTGGTACAATAAAGGTGCCCTTTTATGCAAAATTAACTATTTAATGAGGTTGTAACATTAATATGTGACACTACAGCCTGTTTATAAGCACCAAACATAAGAAGCTTTCAAGCTTTCATGACAGAAAAAAAAAAAAAAAAAACCCTAGAGCTCTGTCAACTAACTCAGTTGTACACTTGATCACTTTTGTTTTGCAGTGTTTATTTGAAAAGTTTATGATGTGCACAATAGTGCTTCTTCAAGACACACACTGTGGTGGGCAAACAGAACTAATTTGTATTAAAGGCCTACTGAAACCCACTACTACCGACCACGCAGTCTGATAGTTTATATATCAATGGTGAAATCTTAACATTGCAACACATGCCAATATGGCCGGGTTAACTTATAAAGTGCAATTTTAAATTTCCCGCTAAACTTCCGGTTGAAAATGTCTATGTATGATGACGTATGCGCGTGACGTCAATCGTTGAAACGGAAGTATGCGGACACATTGAATCCTATACAAAAAACTCTGTTTTCATCTCAAAATTCCACAGTATTCTGGACATCTGTGTTGGTGAATCTTTTGCAATTTGTTTAATTAACAATGAAGACTGCAAAGAAAAAAGTTGTAGGTGGGATCGGTGTATTAGCGGCGGACTACAGCAAAACAACCAGGAGGACTTTGAGATGGATAGCAGACGCGCTAGCCACCGAACTCACCTTAATTTGCGCTGTCTCCGGGCCGCCAACCGCATCTGTGATCGGGTGAAGTCCTTCGTCGCACCGTCGATCGCTGGAACGCAGGTGAGCACGGGTGTTGATGAGCAGATGAGGGCTGGCTGGCATAGGTCAATCAATCAATCAATGTTTGAATAGCTAATGTTTTTAGCATAGCTCTGTGAGGTCCGGTTGCTAAGTTAGCTTCAATGGCGTTGTTAGCAACAGCATTGTTAACCTTCGCCAGGCTGGAAAGCATTAACCGTGTAGTTACAGGTCCATGGTTTAATAGTATTGTTGATTTTCTATCTATCCTTCCAGTCAGGGGTTTATTTATTTTGTTTCTATATGCAGTTAAGCACGATGCTATCACGTTATCTCTGTAGCTAAAGTGTTTCGCCGATTTATTGTCGTGGAGATAAAAGTCACTGTGAATGTCCATTTCGCGTTCTCGACTCTCATTTTCAAGAGGATATAGTATCCGAGGTGGTTTAAAATACAAATCCGTGATCCACAATAGAAAAAGGAGAGAGTGTGGAATCCAATGAGCCAGCTTGTACCTAAGTTACGGTCAGAGCGAAAAAAGATATGTCTGGCACTGCACTCTAGTCCTTCACTTTAACGTTCCTCATCCACGAATCTTTCATCCTCGCTCAAATTAATGAGGTAATAGTCGCTCTCTCGGTCCGAATCGCTCTAGCTGCATTGAAAACAATGGGGAAATGTGAGGAGCCTTTCAACCGTTGACGTCACGCTACTTCCGGTACAGGCAAGGCTTTTTTTTATCAGCGACCAAAAGTTGCGAACTTTATCGTCGATGTTCTCTACTAAATCCTTTCAGCAAAAATATGGCAATATCGCGAAATGATCAAGTATGACACATAGAATGGATCTGCTATCCCCGTTTCAATAAAAACAATTCATTTCAGTAGGCCTTTAAAGCCAAAAACACAAAGTGTCATGTTCTCAGTAGGACTTACTGAAATAACTTTTAGACCAGAGGTGTCAAACGTAAGGCCCGCGGACAGGTTTTATCCGGCCCGCAGGAAGAGTTTGTTAAGTATAAACATGAGCCGAAATGTTTGAATGAAATAAACTGCTGTTCTAAATGTGTCAACTAAATGTCGCAATAGCAATTGTTTGTATCTTTGTAGATAATGCTACATAATTTAAAAAAAATAAAAAATAAACCACATTATGTTAGTGGACCAGTCAAGGAAAATGAGCAAACCTCATAAATTACATCCTGTAATTTGATTTTTATATTTTTTTTTTATCTTGATGGATTGAAAATTAACACCAATGAGTTGACTGATTTTCACATCATTTATTCAGAAAGTATAAATAAGGACAAATAAAGGTAGAACACTATTAACCACAACATGTAAGTATAAAAACTCAACAACATTATGATTTGTGCATTATCAGAATGTGCTTGTTCTATTTTTAAACAAAGAAAACAATCTGAAGTTGTCTTTATTTTGAAGTTATCGTTGCTGTGATTTTACCAGTCCGGCCCGCTTGGGAGTAGATTTTTCTCAATGTGGCCCCCGATCCAAAATTAGTTTGACACCCCTGTTTTAGACTGTTCGCCAATCAAGGCAATTCAGGACGAAATATTGCGTGACCTCAGACACAACTAGTCGAAAATAGTATAATTTGGGACATTTAACTAAATATGAATAACAAATTGTTCTTCTGGACCTCCTGAATTTTAATTCCAAGTCCTTTTGGATTAATGTAGTCTTCCACATTTGTGGGAACAGTTTGGGAAAGGCCATTTTCCATTACCCAGTGCATCATAAAAGGTACGCCTGGTTGAGTTTGGGTTTGAAGAACACCACTAAACACCTCAAATTGACAATATTGCTATGGTTGTGTTGGTCTGTAAACCCAGGATGCATAGACTTAAACCAAAGTGCAAGTCAAAAACCTTTAAGGGAAAACAAAGGTAAACAAAAACAAAGACGTGCAGCGGGGAAACACACAACAAGCAAAGAGTCATTGGAGGCACAAAACATAAAGTAAAGCAAAATGATCCCGCCCAGTCCAGAGCACAGGGCTGGTATAAAAAGAATACTGATTGGTGACCAGGGACAGGTGTGTGCTGGTTGCCAAACAGGTAAAGTCAGCGCTCAGACAATAGAAGTGGTGGAGGCAAACAGGAATTGAAAACAAAAATAAGAGCAAAGAAAATAATACAGGAACTAAGGAAACTAATAATAAAGTCTAAACTTTTGTGAGCGATCATGACAGTTATGTAACAACTAGACTCTCTTGTGACCTCTGACCTCACACACAGACAACGAAAGCAAAAGTAGAAGCTTTCGTAGCATTTTTTTTTGTTTGTTTTCCATTTTCACTTCCTTTAGTGTCCAGTGTCGTGATACTACCTGCAGACTGAACAAGCCCCAAGAAGACATTTTTTTTCCTCCATCTTTTTCATCGTCTTTATTTAAAATCACCTTCATATGCACATTAGGGATCATTAGTCTCAGTGGTAATAATCCAGTCATGAGGAGGTGTGATATAGACTGTCACCGTATGACCTCGGCCTCGCTTCATTGAGAAGGCGTAAGACGGAAGGAGAAAAGGGCAAACGGAGGGCTGTTAAAGGGCGGGGGTCTGGCGGGGTAACAACTATGGCGAGAAGGATAGACGGAGATTTGGAAAAGCAGACGTATAGAAAGAAGTGACAAGCTCAAATTAAATTCCCATCATGTCAGTGTAGAACAGGATTCAATAGTGTTTATTGGCAGCCCCTAGCCTGAGGGAAATTACATTCTGAAGCGGAGCATGGAATGAATGCACACACATATACTTTCTGGACACACACACACACACACACACACACACACACACACATACAAGTATATTGAGCACAACCCTGTGCCTTCAGACCAAGAGAAACAAAGCCTGTGGCAGATGTGAGCTTGCAGGAAAGTAATGTATCCTCTGGGGTCCATCTGACTGTCCTTGTTCTTTTACATGCATCTGGACTGCATTTATTTCTTTGATTCACAACGCACACACACACACACACACACATCATTGACAAGCACGTGTATGGGTACAGTATGACTGGAAGTCTCTGCAGAGAGTGGTGAGGACGGCGGAAAAGAATATCCGGACTCCTCTTCCTCCTATCCAGGAGATCGCAAAAAGCCGCTGCCTGACCAGGGCTCAGAAAATCTGCAGAGACTCCTCCCACCCCCACCAAGGACTGTTTTCAATGCTGGACTCTAGAAAAAGGTTCCGCAGCCTCCCTAGCAGAACCTCCAGGTTCTGTAACAGCGTCTTCCCTCAGGCCATAAGACTCTTGAACGCATCATAATAATCCCCTCAATTCCCCCAAAAACAGATTAACTCGCTGGAATATAAAGACAATATAACATACATCCATAAACGTGGATGCATATGAAAAAGTGCAATATATTTATATGTACAGTAATCTATTTATTTATATCCCCACCTTATTGCTCTTTTATCCTGCACTGACACGAGCTAATGCAACAAAATGTTGTTCTTATCTGTGCTGTAAAGTTCAAATTTGAATGACAATAAAAAGGAAGTCTAAGTCTAGTCTAAGTATGGACACAAAAAAACACCTGGCAGTGCATTGTGGATGATCGTTATTGTTGTTTTTTCCTCAACTGCTTGTTACGGTACAGTGGGAGAAGGCGACGGCACAGAGGCAGGGACGTCGTTTAGCTCTATTTATTATAACAAAAGAATGAGGTGCGTAACTAATCCAAATATGTGTGATGAGTCTATGTGAGGCAATTATATGTTGAGTGTTACCGGGAGGTGTTGAGACATGTGCGGAAGTCCAGAAAGGGCAAGGCAGGCTCGGAAGTCCAGGGATAGGGAGGAGGTCAAGGGCTGGAGCGGGGCGTCAAGGTCCGTGTCCAGGCAGGAGGTCGAGATCCAGGAAGGCGGCCAGGGAACCAGAAGGAATTTGGGGAGACGAGACACATGTCTCGAAACCAGGAAACGGAGGAACGCCACGGGATGACGACACAGGACACAAGACGATGAGCACAGAGGAGGAAAAACACAGAGAGAGTGAATGCACATAGAGCTAGAGAATTGTACTCTTACTGTACCACACTGTAAAAAAAAAAAAGTTGAGAAAACGCAAATTTTCAAGGCAACATGATGCAACCAGATTTTTGCGTTTTCTCAACTTTTGACTACTATTGTTGACTTAACTAAGATTTACAAGTTGAGATAAGAGTTATGTCAACTCTGATCTTCTTGTTCACCTAATTATGATATTTTTGTGGGACCAACAATAAAATTCATGCTTCAATTCTATGTATTTTTACCTTCAGCAAACGCATATATTCTTGTTGAACTTTGACTACTGTTGTTGACTTAACTAAGATTTCCAAGTTTAGATAAGAGTTATGCCAACTCGATCTTGTTCACCTAATTATGATATTTACATCGGACCAACAATAAAGTTCATGCTTCAATTCCATGTATTTTTACCTTCAGCAAACTTGGAAATTCTTGTTACTTCAGTTAGAAAACTTCCTTTACAAGTCAAGTAACATTTATGTTGCTGTAAATGTTTTTAAGAAATGCTGAATGAATAAATAAAATAAAGAGCACACATCAAAATATATCTAAAACCTTGTTTATTTCTCATTCAAACATGTTTAACATAAGGGTTAAATTGGGTGTGTCAGAGACCTTGACACTTTCCCAGGTATTTTCTTTAAAGTGAATAAAACACTTCCCTAACAGTAAAATTGGATCCCTGTAACACTGAAGTTAAAAGCTAAGAAATAAATGTTTTTACAGCAGCCAGGCAATATAATTGTGTATTGATTTGATGATAGAATTATCATCATAGAGAAAATGTGTTTTGTAAATTAGAACAGTTGACAAACTTGATCAGTTGACAGTGAATATGCACCTCTTGTAAACCTCACTTAAATGTAAAGAAAAATATATATCTCCATTTAAGTGAGATTCACAAAATACCATTATGCTACATAACCCGCCAGACCTCGTACTGCCTTTGCATACCTCTTTGGCCTACTGTATGCCATGAACATTGATTATCCGAAGGAGATGAAGTACACATATGAAGCCATTCAGATTATCTTTTTCAAGCTTGGCTCTGTGCTCAAGTCCCCTCTGCCTCTGAAATAGATTAACGATTCTTTACTTTCTTTTTTTAAAGAATCTCTATTTCAGAGGCAGAGAATTTTGGATGCTGGGGGCCGGATCCGGCCACGAGCCGTAGTTTGGGGAACCCTGGGCTAGAGCATTCTGGCGGGGTAATAATTAGCTTAGCTCTTCCGTACAATACACACTGCTCATTCAGTATCCGAAAATATTTACCCGGTTCATCATTCACACAGTTTGTTATCACCACAGTGTCTTAACCATACATAGCTATAAACATGTATTACCCTCGTTTCGGCCCACGCAGAAAGTGACCAGCTTTACATTAGCAGTCATTGCTATCGGCGACCGCCATCTTGGGCATTGACGAGGCCACGCACACGACACACGCTTAATCACGGTCACAACTTCATGTCAGTGGCAAACTAAAACTGGAATAAAAACACAACTGATGTATATTACACGGGTGTCGATTATAACCAGGGTACCTGTTGTTCACAGTCTCTGCTCCGGTGGCGAGCCTCACCGTCAAACACGCACTCCTGAGCTAAGCTTCTTGTTTGACTGACAGGCCCGACCGAACCCTTCGCACCGCGCCCCCCCCCCCCCCCCCCCCCCCCCCCCCCCCCCAAGTGGAACCTTTTCTCTGCTAAATACATTATGCCATAATTACACAAAATCACCGTTGTCCTACTAAATGCCCTTAGTGCTAGACCATTTATTCCCGTTCATGAAACATATTATTTTGGGGCCATCAGTAGTCTAGCTAGCAAAGCAATTTTTCCATCTTTCAATTTAAGTAGTAACAGTGCACTTTTCCATTAACATCCCTTGTCTAGAAAACAAAAGAAAAGAAAAACACTTACCTTTTTAGCCAATAAATACTCGACAAATCGTCAAAACTTGATCCTTATCCAGCTCTGCATGGCCACAAGGTCGATATTAACACCCACTCACTCGTGCCCCTGAAACAGAAGCTACGGGGTTTCCAACAAAAAGACCTTTGCCTAACTGCAACTCAAAAATCCTTGTTGTAGTGATTTGAAATACCTTTTGATGCAACGATAGAGAGAAGTTTGCTGGCCAGACACTGTTTTGGTAGTTAAATATAGTGAAACCTTATTTCTGAGTCTGACTAACTTGAAAACTTTAATTAGTCCAACAATTGCATTTTTTTTTTTTTACAGTGCATACAGGGGGCTATGTTCTGGCCTTGGAATGCATGTTGCGCTGGCTTAAGAAGCGTGGAGCCTCATTAGCGTCAGGTGTGTAGATTGCAGATTGGGAACCGCTGCGCTAGAGCGCGGCCACGGCAGGAGAGGAGTGCGACTGGAAGCGCGATGTGGAGCGGAGTGCGCAGGAGAGCGCGCCAAAGAATGCGCCCGCACCGTTACACTGCTTCTTTTAGTACAGACTTGAGCAAGTTGAACCTTAAAGGCCTACTGAAATGAGATTTTCATATTTAAACGGGGATAGCAGATCCATTCTATGTGTCATACTTGATCATTTAGCGATATTGCCATATTTTTGCTGAAAGGATTTAGTAGAGAACATCGACGATAAAGTTCGCAACTTTTGGTCGCTGATAAAAAAAGCCTTGCCTGTACCTGAAGTAGCGTGACGTCACATTGTTGAAGAGCTCCTCACATCTGCACATTGTTTACACCAGCAGCGAGAGCGATTCGGACCGAGAAAGCGACGATTACCCCATTAATTTGAGCGAGGATGAAAGATTTGTGGATGAGGAAAGTGAGAGTGAAGGATTAGAGGGCAGTGCAGGACGCCAGGGTGTATCTTTTTTCGCTCTGACCGTAACTTAGGTACAAGGGCTCATTGGATTTCACACTTTCTCCTTTTTCTATTGTGGATCACGGATTTGTATTTTAAACCACCTCGGATACTATATCCTCTTAAAAATAAGAGTCGAGAACGCGAAATGGACATTCACAGTGACTTTTATCTCCACGACAATACATCGGTGAAGCACTTTAGCTTCAGAGCTAACGTGATAGCATCGTGCTTAACTGCGGATAGAAACAGAAGAAACATGCCCCTGACTGAAAGGATAGACAGAAGATCAACAATACTATTATTGCTTCCACTATCAGGAGACACCGAACCAAATCCTGGACCTGTAACCACACGGTTAATGCTGTCCAGCCTGGTGAAGCTACGGGACCTCGACAGAGCTATGCTAAATACATTAGCTCTCCACCTACGCCAGCCCTCATCTGCTCATCACCACCCGTGCTCACCTGCGTTCCAGCGATCGACGGCACGACGAAGGACTTCACCCGATCATCGTTGCGGTTGGCGGCTAGCGTCGGATAGCGCATCTGCTATCCAACTCAAAGTCGTCCTGGTTGTGTTGCTGTAGCCAGCCGCTAATCCACCGATCCCACCTACAGCTTTCTTCTTTGCTGTCTCCATTGTTCATTAAAAAAATTGCAAAAGATTCACCAACACAGATGTCCAGAATACTGTGGAATTTTGCGATGAAAACAGACGACTTAAGCTGGCCACCGTGCTATTCCAAAATGTCTGCTTCAACCCGTGACGTCACGCGAAAACGTCATCATACCGAGGCGTTTTCAGCCGGATATTTCCCGGGAAATTTAAAATTGCACTTTATAAGTTAACCTGGCCGTATTGGCATGTGTTGCAATGTTAAGATTTCATCATTGATATATAAACTTTCAGACTGCGTGGTCGGTAGTAGTGGGTTTCAGTAGGCCTTTAAGATCTGGAGTCTCTGTTTTGTTGTATTGCTAGTCTTTTAACAAAATATACCAAAGTTAAAGTACACAAAGTATATGTTCTTATCAAAGCATTCCTTTTATATCTAGTTCAACACAATTCATGGTTAAAAAAATTATTCTCATCAGGGCTGGATAAAAAATAATTATTTGATCCCTGCTGATTTATGATTGTACCCCCTTAAAAAGACGAATTTTACAGCAGGTATAGGAGTTTAATTTTAAAAATAACATAAGGTTATGAATTAATTTGCATGAGATCAAGGAGAATAAGTATCTAGTTACGGGTCCATGAAGCACTCAAATTATTCCTGACCCTTTGTAAAAAAGAGACCACTGTTGGCCACTGTTGATTGTTAGAAAGGTGAAGGACCAGCTCAGAAATACAATTAAGCTGGTTAATGATTTCAAGGGAATTGGGACCACAGTCACCAAAACAATAGATTGATGGGCTCGATTCTGCGTACTCACATTTCCACTTATTGAGAGTTGGGAAGTGCTAACCAGTAAACCAAAAGTCCAGGTTGTCAACCCGCTGTCTAGCACAGCTCGTAAAGCGTCGAGAGTTTAAGTGTACACATCGTACTATTGCGCAGCCACACTAGCTGGCATCCATATACACTCACCCACTCTAAACTTTGCACACATCTGGGTCACAGCACAAATTTAACGTGTGTCCAGGCCTGCACAGGGCCCGTGCTTCCAACACCAGTCCACAAATTCCCACAGACAGATAGTGGAGAACACTCGCCAATGAGCTAAAAGCCCTGGGCTTTCAACTCAGTGTCTAGCGCTTTTCTTAAGGCAACCCAAAATGTTGAAAGAGCCATAATGGACCAAAAGTACAAAAGAAAATCTGTCTGGACCCGCAAAAAATGTAAAGCCTTATATAAGTCTTGAAATGAAGGAAACACATTATGTGTCTATATTAGCTCTAATAGTCTACTATCAAAATGACTATGTGTCGCAGGCTGACGCAAATCATCGTTGTCAGAAATGTTGAAATGTAATATTTATTTTACAAATTTTTCCATCATTGGAAAACTTTAGTAAATCAGAGGCTTCTCAGAAGGTGAGATAACTCCTGGAAATTACAGGCTTAGAATGACCAAAGGTATAGATGTGTGTGTCTAACGTACAGGAAACAGTAGGCCAGGGGTGCCGAAAAGGGGGGGTAAAGGAGACGGATTCTAGGGGCCCATGATGGAGGGGGGCCCAGAGAGGCCCCTAATGATGATGAAATTATAATACAGGGGGCCCTGTAAAGATTCTTTTCATGGGGCCCAAAATCCCTAGCTGCGCCCCTGCGGCAGGCTGTCTTCTTGTAGTGGATTTATTACAATCTTTGCAAGCTGCGTAACGTTTTCTGTGATCTGGAACAACATGGCACACAAACAACTATCAGAAATGCAGCCAATATTACATTCAGATAAGGCATGTAAATATAAATTATATACACAGAGGACATAAGTAAAGGAAATTAAATGAGCTCAAATATACCTACAAACAAGGCATAATGATGCAATATGTACATATGCAGCTAGCCTAAATAACATGTTAGGATCGATTAGCTTGCAGTCATGCACTGAACAAATATGCCTGCTTAGCACTCCACACAAGTCAATAACATCAACAAAGCTTACCTTTGTGCATTCACGCACCGCATAAAATGTTTGGTGGACAAAATGAGACATGTCTTTCTGTGGCAGCGTCGAAGAAAATGCATCATGTTAACAAACTATGGTGAGTTCAAGGACTGCCAAAATTATTAAGACAAAACAGCGTTCACCAAATAAACTTATCAGTGAATAATAAAACAGTGGGATTTCTAACAATTTAGAAGGTTTGTGTCATTGTGTCCTCCTACAGAAACTATAACAAAACAAAATAAAACATTTTTACCATCATCTTTTTCCATTTCCATGCATTTTTTAAAAAGCTCCAGGGAGCCACTAGCGCGGCTTCAGAGCCTTTAGGTTGCCGACGCCCATCTTAATGCATCAGGAACTAAGATTTACGCAATGTGTTATTGCTCAGCCACCCTAGCTGGCTTCCGTTACACTCACATCCCCCTAAACGTTGCGCTCATCCGGGTCATGGCACCAATTTAACATGTGTCCAACCCTGCAGCCCGGGCTTTGAACAAAAGTCCACAAATTCCCACTAACTGATAGTGGAGCATGCTAGCCAATGAGATAAACGCCTTGGTTTTTCAACTTGCTGTCTAGCGCAGCTCTTAAGGTGTCAAAAGCCCAGGTTTACACACCTTACTATTTCGCAGCCAGACGAGCTGCCGTCCATAACATCACCCCTTGAACTTTTCTCTCATCCGGGTCATGGCACCAATTTAACACGTGTCCACCTTTAACTTGAGATCCCCTACCTCAGTGTTTGTCAACCTTTTTTGAGCCAAGGCACATTTTTTTCATTGAAAAAGATGCGGAGGCACACCACCTGCAGAAAACATTAAAAAATGAAACTCAGCAGACAGTAAAACGTTGTTCTGGCAAGTGTTGGATATGAATTCAAACCATAACCGACCATACATGACTATTACTCTTGTCTCAAAGTAGGTGTACTGTCATGACCTGTCACATCACGTTGTGACTTATTTAGAGTTGTTTTTGTGTTTTCCCGTGTGTAGTGTTTTAGTTATTGTCTTGCGCTATTTTGGTGGCTTTTCCTGTTTTGTTGGTATTTTCCTGTCATAGTTTAATTTCTTCCCTGAGGGCTATTCCCCGCACCTGCTTGGTTTTATCAATCAAGAATATTTAAGTTGTTGCTATCCTTCTTTGTGTGGACATTGTTGATTGTCATGTCATGTTCGGATGTACTTTGTGGACGCCTTCTCTGCTCCGCGCGCTGTAAGTCTTTGCTGTTGTCCATCGTTCTGTTTTTGTTTCCTTTGCAGCCAGTTCAGTTTTAGTTTTGTTCTGCATAGCCTTCCCTAAGCTTCAATGCATTTTCTTAGCGGCACTCACCTTCTGTTTATTTTTGGTTTAAGCATTAGATACCTTTTGACCTGCACGCTCCTCCGGCTGTCGTCTTCATATTGTGATCACGACAAAGCAATTAGCTACCTGCTGCCACCTACTGATATGGAAGAGTATTAAACGGTTACTCTGCCGAGCTCCAGACAGTACAGACACTCAACAACGGCACATTATTTGCAGATTATAATTACTGGTTTGCAAAAAATATTTTTAACCCAAATAGGTGAAATGACATAATCTCCCACAGCACACCAGACTGTATCTCACGACACAGTGGTTGAAAAACAATGCTCTACCTGACCGATAGTGGAGCATGCTAGCCAATGAGCTAAAAGCCCTGAACTTGCTGTTTAGTGCATGTCCTGAGGCATTGGGGAGTGAGTATTACACACGGCCATACTATCTGGCATCAGTTACACCTGCACATGTGCAGACCTGTCTATATGACTCAGGCAGGGCTTGGGAGAATGTGATATGGTCATCTAAGACCAAAATTGAGTTATTTGGCATCAACTGAAGAGACAGGGCTGCGGAGCTGGCGCTGAGCGCCGGGACGGACAAGCTTCACAGTGTCTTGGCTGAATGAGCAGGTATCGGACACATCGGTCTCCTTGGACGTATCCTCGCTCATCCATGCGGACTGGACACTGGCCAAGAATTAGTGGGCGGCCGAGGGTGGAGTCGGATCTCTTGGTTGCTTTGTTGGGTCTGCTCTTGTCTCTGGCCATGCTCCCTCCACCCCAGCAGACGATGGCGTGGAACATCGCAGAGGCCACCACAGTGTATATGTTGTTGTTTTTTTGTTTTTTTTACTTTTGTGGCTGTGTGTAGAAGTGACTGGTTGCATCAGCTCTGCTCTTTTAATGTCTTTAATGTCCTTTGTGGTCTTTGATGTTTCCCTCACACATGTTTGTGTGCTATGGCTATGAGGTTGTTTTTTTTTTGCTTGGCCTCAGTCTGGACCCCCACTCCAGGGGCTCGGGCTTAGACAGATTTTTTTTTTCTCATCCTCCCTCTCCCCAGCGTTTACCTGTTTCTCACCTTTTTTGTAAGGGGCGCTGGGAGTTGGCAGACCCGTCAGCGATCCTGTTCTGTCTCCCTGTAATGTTTGTCTGCTTTTGGATGGGATTGTGAGGAAAATCTTAATTTCCCCTCCGGGATTATTAAAGTATTTCTTATTCTGATTTCTGATTCTTATTCAACTGGACATGTTTGGAGGCAGAAAAATGCTGACTAAGACTTCCAGCAACAGAGTTCCTATACTGAGAGTACTGATGCAACGGACTGCAATATCAATACATCCTACATGTACCCTGCAGGTTCAAGTCGCCAAGAGCGCTCGTAGTTGTCGCAGTTGTCCAACCTCCAGCAGAAGGTGCAGCAAAGCACTTTGATATGATGGCGTTCAGTGGCTGTCTGCAGCTGGAGCACATGTCGGCGCTATTAGCGCTGATGTCTGCAGGATGCAAATTTGCTGTAAATGGCTGACACTCTATAGCCTCTCTAACCCTTTATGTTATCGTCAGTTTATCGCCTCCGTCTCTCACTTGTTCTCTCTGTCGTCCTCTTGTTCCGCAGGAGCGCGCCGAGCGAGCTTTGGGTTGCTCAGCGGAGGATCTGAAGTCTCTTTTCTACTGCGAGCTGTGTGACAAGCAGTACCTGCGACACCAGGAGTTTGACAACCACATCAACTCCTACGACCACGCGCACAAGCAGGTACATGACGCGACACTCCTGCAACTAGAGGGTGTTTCATGTGATCTCTCTTGTGATCCACGCCGCAGCATATCATCCCTTACAAGTGCACACACTCAGCGGATTTCAATTTCAATCAGCAGAAACTAATAAGAAAAGGAGAGATGATGTGCTATGAAGAGCAATTAATATTTGATGTGAGCAGGAGGAATAGATTTGGGTAATTGAACATCAGCAGGAAGCACATGGCCTCAGGAAGAAGTCTTATGAGTGCTGGCGACATTACTGATGAAGAATGAGGCTTCGGGCAAAGACTTACACCGACGTACTTTAGAGGGATGGACGGGCATTTCCAATGGGTGAGGTGGTGTTGAGATGAGGAGTTATTTAATCAAGTTACATGTTCACAGGTCGAAATCCTAAATGTGGTGCAATCTTTGAAGGACAGGATGTATCCACATGGTTACCAAATTGGAACACATTAGGGAACATTCTTACACCTCAGCAGTGCTAGGTAAATAAACGGAGCACTCAGCCCCCACACTTTGACATGTCGAGGCTGTTTGTTCAGTCGCAGCTCTCAAACCTCTTTTACCTGAAGTGAAGTGCTTTTAAAACCACTCCAACAATCACTCCAAATCTAAAAAAAACTTTATAGATTAGTGGTAAATATATCATAGCGCAAAAAACACTCAAATTAGGTTTGATATAAATGCTAGTATAAGTAAAATTACATTGGAATATCTCTCACCCCCAAAAATATTATTGGATGAATGTTGCTGCTAATAAACGAATCTATAACATGTTTTGAATATATTGAAATTTGAATACATTGGAATAGCCTCCAGCACCCCCACGACCCCGAGAGGGACAAGCAGTAGAAATGGATGGATGGATGGATGATAATAATAATAATAATAATAATAATAATAATAATAATAACAAATAATGTTAATGATAAATAAAATAAAAGTTATGCTCCTACAGAAAGACCACGTAAGATTTAAATAATACTAAATAAATTACACAAAATGCAGAATAAATACTACATACATACATATATATATATATATATATATATATATATATATATATATATATATATATATATATATATATATATATATATATATATATATATATATATATATATATATATATATATATATATATATATAAAATCAATTAAAAACATTTTTATGAACTTTTTTTTTTTTTACAAAGTAATAACATATACAAATTACTACTAAAATCAAGTAATAAGTAATTGCAAGTTGATGGGACCCATTATGAGTCTAATCTACATTAAAGACGTTTCCTATTCGTCTAGAATCAGAGAAGTCAGATTCAATCACACAGGGGGGCAAAATTTTAGCACACTTTAGATTTTGGCCTGAATAGAATTACTTGAACCCGACCCTAACGCACGTGCACGCAACACATAAGACGCACAGGGAATTAAAAAAACATCCATATTGTTTCCTGGGCTCCGTTTAAGTGTGTGCTGATTTAAATGATACAGAGGTGGGCTATTTTTGTTAACACTCGTGTGGAGGAAATGTGAATTTTTAAGTAATATTGGATGTGCTGCCGGGCACAAAATGGCTGTGCTGCGAGCCACACAATGAGTGGATGAAAAGTTTGTACACAAAGAAAAATGTTTGTTGATAAATGTACACTTTGATAACTGTTAATACTATGAATAAAGATTAATACATGTGTATATACTAGGGGTGTCAAACTCGTTTTCATTGAGGGCCACGTTGCTGTTTTGGCTGCCCTCAGCGGGCCGGCCACTTGTAACATTAATAAAAGAAACATACATGTAAAAGGATTAGCTGCATGATATTGTCACTTGATTACCTATACATTTGATTGGTAAATGTATATTTTACCTGCACTGTAAGAAAAAAAACCTGTGGATTTTGCGGTCCAAAATATTGCAGAATTTCTCTCTCTAGGTCGTCCTCAGACGAGCCTTCCATCGTTGCTTCCAGTCATCCCGATTCTCCATACATTTGGCTAGTTCCTTGGTACTCTGAGCTCCTGCATCCTTCTTGAGTATGTCCACGTATGTTAGTGTGGGACGTCTTCTTGACCGATGCCCATGTGTTGGTTCCCACAGTACCAATTTGCTGGCTGGCAGCTCCTGATGCCTTTGGCAGTGCCCTGCTAGTCTCATTCTCCTTACAGCAATCTTCTCGCTCACCCTTGGTATTCCCCTGTAGAGGACTCTGTTGGTTACGTGCGCACTCTTGTTGATGTTATGCACTGCACGCAGCATCCTGGTGTAGCAACCATCCAGAGACCTCTCCAGGGTTGGCTTCAGGGTCCAGCATTCGCTGCCATAGAGGAGAACGGACTCAACTGTCGCAGAGAAGAAGCTGAGTTTGATTTGGCGGGGGAGGTTGGAGTTCCATACATTGGTCATGCCGTTCAGGGCCCTCCATGCAAGTGCCTTCCTCACTTTTAAATCCTGCTCAGTTGAGTTGACCCATGCGCCCAGGTATTTGAAGTCCTCAACTTCTTTCAGCACAGTGCCTCCTGCTGTTATCAGAGGTTGATGTTCTGGTGGAACATTGTATGTCATGACCTCAGTTTTCTTGGCATTTAGCCAAAGGCCAACCTTGGCGCACTCTAGCTCTACCCTGTGTAGGAGTTCTTGTGCTTGTTCCACATTGTTGGAGAGCAGACTGATGTCATCTGCATAGTCAAGGTCTGTCAGGACCACTGCCGGTTGTCGACTCGACTTCCTTGGTGTCAGCGTGAAGCCAAGTTCCTGCTCTCGCCCATGTATTGCCTTCCTGAGCGCATGGTCAAGGACTATGATGAAGAGGAAGGGGGCTAGTGTATCCCCTTGTATAACTCCAGCCAGGATGTCAAACTCCTCGCTGTTGCCATCTGGGGTCACCACCCTGGCCCTTGTTCCTGCGTACATGGACTCTATTGCTCGGAGTAGGTTCGGAGGAATACTGTATGCCTTCAAGATCTTCACCATCGTGCCTCGATTTCACCATAAAATTTAAAGTACAATGGTCGCACTCTATTTTACTGTAAAATTCTGGTGATTAAGCTGTCAGTTTATTGTTAGTTTTTTTGCATAAAAAATATGGTTGCTGTTTTCACAGTGTATTACTGTAAATATAAAAATGGTACCACAGTTTTTTTTCTTACGGTAGGATTCTGAATACTGAGCTGTTTTAGAATATATATATATATATATATATATATATATATATATATATATATATATATATATATATATATATATATATATATATATATATATATATATATATATTGTCATGTTTACAGTGTACATGCTTTGAAATCATAAGGCTAGGTAGATATTTATGTATGTTTTTACCCCAAAAATGTTTTGAATGTATGATAATATAATATCTGTTGCATTCAGTGGCGGGCCGTGCGTTTCCCACCTAGGCCTTCAGTGATGTCCGACTTCAATGATTACCTCTCAAAATACCATCATTTATGTCACCACATGACCATTGCTGGAGAAATACTATACACAAACACATTTATGCACTACTGGGAATTGAATCACCACCAACAGTGTACGTATCGGGTTATTTTCTGGCGCATTTAAAAATCAAACCTGCGTCAGCAATTAAAACATATCTTATGTGGTACTGTCAAAATTAAAATTGCAAAAAATATATTAAACCTGAAAAAATAAAGAAATAAAATATCTGAACTCACAATCTGTAGCACACATTCGAGGTTCCGGCGTTGGCTGACATGGTCTCACAAGATGTAGTTTCTCTTTAAATATCCTTCTTGAAAATGGCCGTGCAAATATATGTGTTGTCTTGTCTAATCATAAAAGATGCAGACGGGGCGTGTTGGCTGAGTTCTTAAAGTTTACTCCACAAGGTGCTCATCAAAAACATCCCGGTTCTTATGTTACCTAGCTCATAACTTAGACTTTAGACTTAGACGAACTTTAATGATCCACAAGGGAAATTGTTCCACACAGTAGCTCAGTTACAAATGATGGAAAAGATAACATCACAATATATATTCATCTGCCTGAGGTCAGCTAGAAGGCCTTACTGACAACAACTCGTGATCTGATTGGCTATCGCAACTGTCTATCAACTGTATGTGTCCGTTCACTGACAGTGCACAGATGCCTGCATTGTTGATTCTGAAGGCTTCGAGCAGATTTGGTACAGCATGGCAACATACGCTAGCTGAATTCTGATTGGATAAAAACTCTATAACCTAAAAACAACAGCACTGGAAGGAGCATAATATGACATGAAGAGAATATGAATATTTTTAGATATTTAGGGAATGTAAATAAAAAAATATTTTTTATCTTTAATTATGATCATGATTTCTGGTTATGTTAGGCCAGCAGAGAAGCCCTTGGTGGCCTTGACCGCACACCACTGGTTGCATTATTAGACAGATAACGTTTAAAAAATATATAATTGCATGCAGTATATGTCTTTTTTTTTCCTGTCAAAATAAAAAAAGAAAGAAAGATAAAGTACTTTATTGATGCATATTATTTCCATGATTTTACGGGCCATTCAAAATGATGTGGCGGGCCAGATCTGGCCCCCGGGCCTTGAGTTTGACACCTGTGGTATATACTCTAAAACTACTCCAAATTCAGTCTCAAAAAACGAAAAAAAAGTTGAAAGTTATTAGTCATACGCTTGTTTTATTCTAGTGTAGACAAGTGAGGGCATTAGGAAAAGGCCTAGCAGCAGGTGCTCTTACTTCCACTCTGGACTAACAAGCTGAAAGTTGTGCACTTAGCACACTTTCCTACAGCTTTGTGTTGTCACGTATAATAAACATACACACGTGCACCTCAGCCTCTCTTAACCAAGCCAAGCTGCCTCCTACGTCCCTGACGCCCACACCGGGCCATGAAAGGAACATTAAATAAGACCGTTCCCTCACTCTTGTGTTCTCTGAAAATGAATTGAAGCAACTGCAGGCCAATGTTAATGCTTTGTTTTAGCCAGCGGCAGGCACATGAAACAAGCATGAGGCACTGAGCTGACAGTAGCCACTGGCGCTGGGAGAACACACACAAACACGCACACGCACGCACACAAACTGGCATGCATGCTCGGTGCCTAGCAAGCAGACAGCAGATGAAATTCCAGCTGAAGACAGCTTCCCTGCAGGAGTATTGGCTTCGCAGGATGGAGGCTGATTGCATTTGCTCTGTCTCCTTTCCTTACCATCGATTCCGGGTTAAACATATCTGAAGAGAACCCTTCTTAGCCTTTTCTGCTGATGGCTGAAATTGCTCATTACGACAAAAAAATGCCCTCATTTAAATGAAGAGTAATTAAGCCATTAGCATGGACATGTCCTTCAAGAGGACGTGAACCACCAAACAGCCTGAAGCGCTTCACATCTGACAGACTATCGATCCAGGGGGATTGCGCTTGACAGCACACTTCAAGACAGACATATTGGAGAGCATGAGGGGGCATGACATCAGCTTTAAAGACAAAAGAGTCTTTAAAGCAGGAAATGTCTCTTCAGTGGCTGGGACTTGACTTTTTAAGAGGGAACAATCACCTGGCGGCTGGCAGCATTTCTGCAGGAAAGCTACTCTGATCAGGTCTTCCTCCTCTTTTCCTCATGGATCTGTCTTCACTGCTTCATTTTGTCTGCCCCTGTGCTTGAATATGATTCATATTACTCTCAAAACCAATACACAACACAAAGATATGATCACACGGCCCAAGCGCACTCCTCTACAACGAGATACTCACTGGACACTTCATGTTTGCAAAAAGACAATGGAATGTATCCTCCATAATTCTTGACATGGTGTGGATCTGGTTTTAGCATCAAGGGTTGGAATCGGGGGTTGAATCACCAAAATGATTCCCGAGCTCGGCCATCTCTGCTGCTCACTGCTCCGCTCACCTCCCAGGGGGTGTAACAAGGGGGTGGGTCAAATGCAGAGGGTAATTTCACCACACCTAGTGTGTGTGTGACTATCATTGGTACTTTAACTTTAATTATAGGCATTGTCATTATTCAATATTGACTCTCAAATCTCCTATCCTTGAACAAAAGGCCTGTCAGAACAGCCAAATTCCTCTAAAAAATATTGTGCAAATTCTGAAATGACACACTGCCAAATGTTTCTGTTCTTGCATGAATACAATAGAATAGAATAGAATAGAATAGAAAGTCCAAACCATAATTGATAGCTGTGGTCTTACACAAATAATACATGAACCCACGCATCGCAACGGTAATACAATAGATCTAGTGCTTGTCAGGGGTGTCACCACCTCCAAAGTTATGATACTTCCATATACTAAAGTAATGTCCGATCATTACCTTATAAAATTTGAAGTTTTGACTCATTGCTAACAAGCTAATAATAATAATAACTGCTATAGCGGCCGCAACATTAATGCTGCCACAACGATGACTCTTGCTGACCTACTGCCTTCGGTAATGGCACCATTCCCAAATTATGTCGGCTCTATTGATAACCTCACTAACAACTTTGACGATGCCTTGCGCGAAATTATTGATAGTATAGCACCGCTAAAGCAAAAAAGGGCCCCTAAAAGGCGCACCCCATGGTTTACAGAAGAAATTAGAGCTCATAAATTATCATGTAGAAAACTGGAACGCAAATGGCGCGCGACTAAACTTGAGGTTTTCCATCAAGCATGGAGTGATAGTTTAATAACTTATAAACGCATGCTTACCTTAGCTAAAGCTAAATACTACTCAAATCTCATCCGCCTCAACAAAAACGATCCTAAATTTCTGTTTAGTACAGTAGCATCGCTAACCCAACAAGGGACTCCTCCCAGTAGCTCCACCCACTCGGCAGATGATTTTATGAATTTCTTTAATAAGAAAATTGAACTCATTAGAAAGGAGATTAAAGACAATGCATCTCAGCTACAACTGGGTTCTATTAACACAAATACGACTGTATATACGACGGACACTGCCCTCCAAAATAGTCTCTCTATTTTTGATGAAATAACATTAGAGGAATTATTACAGCGTGTAAGTGGGATAAAACAAACAACATGTTTACTTGACCCACTTCCTGGGAAACTTATCAAGGAACTGTTTGTATTATTAGGTCCATCAGTGTTAAATATTATAAACTTATCACTTTCCTCCGGCACTGTTCCCCTAGCATTCAAAAAAGCGGTTATTCATCCTCTGCTCAAAAGACCTAACCTCGATCCTGATCTCTTGGTAAACTACCGTCCCACCTTCCGTTTATTTCCAAAATTCTCGAAAAAATTGTTGCACAGCAGCTAAATGAACACTTAGTGACTAACAATCTCTGTGAACCTTTTCAATCCGGTTTCAGGGCAAATCACTCTACGGAGACAGCCCTCGCAAAAATGACTAATGATCTATTGCTAACGATGGATTCTGATGCATCATCTATGTTGCTGCTTTTTGATCTTAGCGCCGCTTTCGATACCGTCGATCATAATATTTTATTAGAGCGTATCAAAACACGTATTGGTATGTCAGACTTAGCCTTGTCTTGGTTCAACTCTTATCTTACTGACAGGATGCAGTGCATCTCCCATAACAATGTGACCTCGGACTATGTCAAGGTAACGTGCGGAGTTCCCCAGGGTTCGGTTCTTGGCCCTGCACTCTTTAGTATTTACATGCTGCCGCTGGGTGACATCATACGCAAGTACGGTGTTAGCTTTCACTGTTATGCTGATGACACCCAACTCTACATGCCCCTAAAGCTGACCAACACGCCGGACTGTAGTCAGCTGGAGGCGTGTCTTATTGAAATTAAACAATGGATGTCCGCTAACTTTTTGCAACTCAACGCTAAGAAAACGGAAATGCTGATTATCGGTCCTGCTAGACACCAACATCTATTTAATAATACCACCTTAACATTTGACAACCAAACAATTACACAAGGCGACTCGGTAAAGAATCTGGGTATTATCTTCGACCCAACTCTCTCGTTTGAGTCACACATTAAGAGTGTTACTAAAACGGCCTTCTTTCATCTCCGTAATATCGCTAAAATTCGTTCCATCTTGTCCACTAGCGACGCTGAGATCATTATTCATGCGTTCGTTACGTCTCGTCTCAATTACTGTAACGTTTTATTTTCGGGCCTCCCTATGTCTAGCATTAAAAGATTACAGTTGGTACAAAATGCGGCTGCAAGGCTTTTGACAAAAACAAGAAAGTTTGATCATATTACGCCTATACTGGCTCACCTGCACTGGCTTCCTGTGCACTTAAGATGCGACTTTAAGGTTTTACTACTTACGTATAAAATACTACACGGTTTAGCTCCAGCCTATCTCGCCGATTGTATTGTACCATATGTCCCGACAAGAAATCTGCGTTCAAAGAACTCCGGCTTATTAGTGATTCCCAGAGCCAAAAAAAAGTCTGCGGGCTATAGAGCGTTTTCTATTCGGGCTCCAGTACTCTGGAATGCCCTCCCGGTAACAGTTAGAGATGCTACCTCAGTAGAAGCATTTAAGTCCCATCTTAAAACTCATTTGTATAATCTAGCCTTTAAATAGACCCCCCTTTTTTAGACCAGTTGATCTGCCGTTTCTTTTCTTCTCTCCTCTTCTCCCCTATCCCTTGCGAGGGGGAGTTGCATAAGTCCGGTGGCCATGGATGAAGTGCTGGCTGTCCAGAGTCGGGACCCCGGGTGGACCACTAGCCTGTGCATCGGTTGGGGACATCTCTGCGCTGCTGACCCGTCTCCGCTCGGGATGGTTTCCTGTTGGCCCCGCTGTGGACTGGACTCTCGCTGATGTGTTGGATCCACTGTGGACTGGACTGGACTTTCACAATGTTATGTCAGACCCACTCGACATCCATTGCTTTCGGTCTCCCCTAGAGGGTGGGGGTTACCCACATATGCGGTCCTCTCCAAGGTTTCTCATAGTCATTCACCGACGTCCCACTGGGGTGAGTTTTTCCTTGCCCGTATGTGGGCTCTGTACCGAGGATGTCGTTGTGGCTTGTACAGCCCTTTGAGACACTTGTGATTAGGGCTGTATAAATAAACATTGATTGATTGATTGAAGTACTTTATTGATCCCTGGGGGAAATTCAGCACCACAGTTTGCTCACTGTCAGGTTCAAACATTGATGACATCTACAAACCCCGTTTCCATATGAGTTGGGAAATTGTCCATCCATCCATCCATTTTCTACCGCTTATTCCCTTTGGGGTCGCGGGGGACGCTGGAGCCTATCTCAGCTACAATCGGGCGGAAGGCGGGGTACACCCTGGACAAGTCGCCACTTCATCGCAGGGC
Source organism: Entelurus aequoreus (assembly GCF_033978785.1). Taxonomy (NCBI): domain Eukaryota; kingdom Metazoa; phylum Chordata; class Actinopteri; order Syngnathiformes; family Syngnathidae; genus Entelurus; species Entelurus aequoreus. The sequence continues at coordinate 31,368,309 of NC_084741.1, forward strand.
CAACACAGATAGACAGACAACATTCACATTCACATTTACACACTAGGGCTAATTTAGTGTTGCCAATCAACCTATCCCCAGGTGCATGTCTTTGGAGGTGGGAGGAAGCCGGAGTACCCAGAGGGAACCCACGCAGTCGCGGGGAGAACATGCAAACTCCACACAGAAAGATCCCGAGCCCGGGATTGAACTCAGGACTACTCAGGACCTTCGTATTGTGAGGCAGATGCACTAACCCCTCTTCCACCGTGCTGCCCTGTTGGGAAATTGTGTTGGATGTAAATATACACTGTAAACTGAATACAATGATTTGCAAATCATTTTCAACCCATATTCAGTTGAATATGCAACAAAAACAACATATTTGATGTTCAAACTGATAAACATTTTTTTTTTGGCAAATAATCATTAACTTTAGAATTTGATGCCAGGAACACGTGACAAAATAGTTGGGGAAGGTGGCAATAAATACTGATAAAGTTGAGGAATGCTCATCAAACACTTATTTGGAACATCCCACAGGTGAACAGGCAAATTGGGAACAGGTGGGTGCCATGATTGGGTATAAAAGTAGATTCCAGGAAATGCTCAGTCATTCACAAACAAGTATGGGGCGAGGGTCACCACTTTGTCAACAAATGCGTGAGCAAATTGTTGAACAGTTTAAGAAAAACCTTTCTCAACCAGTTATTGCAAGGAATTTAGGGATTTCACCATCTACGGTCCATAATATCATCAAAGGGTTCAGAGAATCTGGAGAAATCACTGCACGTAAGCAGCTAAGCCTGTGACCTTCGATCCTTCAGGCTGTACTGCATCAACAAGTGACATCAGTGTGTAAAGGATATCACCACATGGGCTCAGGAACACTTCAGAAACCCACTGTCAGTAACTACAGTTGGTCGCTACATCTGTAAGTGCAAGTTAAAACTCTCCTATGCAAGGCAAAAACCGTTTATCAACAACACCCAGAAACGCCGTCGGCTTCGCTGGGCCTGAGCTCATCTAAGATGGACTGATACAAAGTGGAAAAGTGTTCTGTGGTCTGACGTGTCCACATTTCAAATTGTTTTTGGAAATTGTGGACGTCGTGTCCTCCGGACCAAAGAGGAAAAGAACCATCCAGATTGTTATAGGCGCAAATTTGAAAAGCCAGCATCTGTGATGGTATGGGGGTGTATTAGTGCCCAAGACATGGGTAACTTACACATCTGTGAAGGCGCCATTAATGCTGAAAGGTACATACAGGTTTTGGAGCAACATATGTTGCCATCCAAGCAACGTTGCCATGGACGCCCCTGCTTATTTCAGCAAGACAATGCCAAGCCACGTGTTACATCAACGTGGCTTCATAGTAAAAGAGTGCGGGTACTAGACTGGCCTGCCTGTAGTCCAGACCTGTCTCAAATTGAAAATGTGTGGCGCATTATGAAGCCTAAAATACCACAACGGAGACCCCCGGACTGTTGAACAACTTAAGCTGTACATCAAGCAAGAATGGGAAAGAATTCCACCTGAGAAGCTTAAAAAATGTGTCTCCTCAGTTCCCAAACGTTTACTGAGTGTTGTTAAAAGGAAAGGCCATGTAACACAGTAGTGAACATGCCCTTTCCCAACTACTTTGGCACGTGTTGCAGCCATGAAATTCTAAGTTAATTATTATTTGCAAAAAAAAAAAAAGTTTATGAGTTTGAACATCAAATATCTTGTCTTTGTAGTGCATTCAATTGAATATGGGTTGAAAAAGGATTTGCAAATCATTGCATTCCGTTTATATTTACATCTAACACAATTTCCCAACTCATATGGAAACGGGGTTTGTATTAAACAGATGAGAAGCAATGAATCACGCAGAGACAGAGTTCATTTTGGCTCAATGAGGAGACACGTGTTTTGGGCTGTATTTGGGCTGTATTCTAGTAACAGATCCAAACTACGCTCTAAAAGTCCAGCCCGCATGCTTCCTCTATTTATTTGTGAGGTCCCTGTTTACATCACTGAAGCTGTCGCTGAGGGAAGGGGGTAATCTAGACAACTCCAATTAGACACAATATATGATTATACAAAAATGCAAATGTGTTGACGCTGGTGATATCGCCGTGTCTAGCTCTGTCTGCGTCACGGCGGTGTCCGGCCTTGGCAGTCAGCAGGCCGTTCCTGGACACAAACACTGATACCAGACTGGCTTGCAATCTTTTGGATTGCCAGCTTTGCACAGACAAAGAAATATACCACTTCAGCACAATTGACAATAATTATAGCAACGGCCCTTAAGCATAAAAGTTGTGTGATAATATATACATAATTATTCTAACACTCACAATAAACAATAAACACTTAGGTATTTTTTACATGTGAATAATATAAATACAGTCTATTATACATTTAAGTACAGTCAAAAAGGAACATATGCATTATACAGTCTGATGGCTGTCGGTATAGTCGAAATAGTCTCTCAAAATAACAATATGCAATATGGTAATGTGCAATATTTTTTGAGTATGAGGGAGTATTTTTGAGGGACTATTTTTATGACTATCATGAATTTTAGGTTCATTTATTTGTATTGCACTGATGGATAACACCATCATGACAACGACAATAAAGGGAGTCTATAATCCATCCATCCATCCATCCATCTTCAACCGCTTATCCGGAATCGGGTCGCGGGGACAGCAGCTCCAGCAAAGACCCCCAGACTTCCCTCTCCAGAGCAACATTTGCGACTTCCTCCTGGGGAATCCCGAAGCGATCCCAGGCCAGAGAGGAGATGTAATCCCCCCCATCTGGTCCTTGGCCTGCCGCGGGGCCTCCTTCCAGTGGGACGTGCAACAAGGACCTCCCTAGGGAGACGCTCGTAAGGCATCCGCACGAGATGCCCGAACCACCTAAGCTGGCTCCTTTCCAAGCGAAGGAGCAGCGGCTCTACTCCGAGTCTCTCTCGGGTGACTGCACTTCTCACCCTATCTCTAAGGGAGATGCCAGCCACCCTTCTGAGGAAACTCATTTCGGCCGCTTGTATCCGCAATCTTATTCTTTAGAAATTTGACAAATAATGTTCATCTTATATTTAGAATCCAGAGGTTTACAAATGCAATGCAGCTGATAATGTGATATGATTATGATCAACACTGTCAAAGAGATACTTTGGCATTGACCCAAATATAAAACATTATTTTTCCCTAAAAGTCTGACTAAGAATGGCCATCTAACATTTAGAGTTTAAAGATTTACGCATGTAAACCAGCAGTTAGTATCATATAATTTTGATATCACCACATTGACAAATATACAGGTATAAGATAATATTTATATTCAAGGTCCAAACAACTTTGTCCCCAAGAGAGTCAAAGCATTTCTTTCTGTCCCTCACAAGTTAGTAACCTGGAAAGCTAAAAACTTTGATATGCTTTTATGTTGCAATCTGGGATTGAATGTGAAACAGGTCTTTAAAACGAGGTGGCATCTTATGTTCAAGGTTGTCCTATACTCGGGACAATATGGTCTTCAACACCACCAAGCATGAAAAATTCTGCTTTGTGTCTTTGTTGTTTAGTGACCAGGATTAGGCAGAAATCTTAGAATCAGTTTAATTAAAAATGCCAACTGAACAATTTGATTTTTGAGTCAAAATTGAATCGTTCCTTTCAACTAGAGATATCCGATAACATCGGACTGACGATATTATCGGCCGATAAATGCTTTAAAATGTGATATCGGAAATTATCTGTATCAGTTTCAAAAAGTAAAATTTATGACTCTTTAAAACGCCGCTGTACGGAGTGGTAGACGGACGTAGGGAGAAGTACAGAGCGCCAATAAACCTTAAAGGCACTGCCTTTGCATGTCAACCCAATCACATAATATCTACGGCTTTTCACACACACACAAGTGAATGAAATGCATACTTGGTCAATAGTCATACAGGTCACACTGAGGGTGACCGTATAAACACCTTTAACACTGTTACAAATATGCACCACACTGTGAACCCACACCAAACAAGAATGACAAACACATGTCGGGAGAACATCCGCACCGTAACACAACATAAACACAACAGAACAAATACCCAGAACCCCTTGCAGCACTAACTCTTCCGGGACGCTACAATATTCACTCCCCACTACCCCCTATCCCCCACCTCAACCCCGCCCCCACCCCCCCAACCCCGCCCACCTCAACCTCCTCATGCTCTCTCAGGGAGAGCATGTCCCAAATTCCAAGCTGCTGTTTTGAGGCATGTTAAAAAAAATAATGCATTTTGTGACTTCAATAATAAATATGGCAGTGCCATGTTGGCATTTTTTTCCATAACTTGAGTTGATTTATTTTGGAAAGCCTTGTTACATTGTTTAATGCATCCAGCAGGGCATCACAACAAAATTAGGCATATTAATGTGTTAATTCCACGACTGTATAAATCGGTATCGGTTGATATCGGAATCGGTAATTAAGAGTTGGACAATATCGGAATATCGGATATCGGCAAAAAGCAATTATCGGACATCTCTACTTTCAACATAGGGTACAGTGTGTCTTGTCTTAAATCACCCTCCATGAACTATGAAGTATAGCCTGTCAAGTCTAAAGTAGCTGCTATTCTTAGCTATCATCGAATGTACAGTATATTTTATCATAACAACAACATGACTGCAAATTGTTGGTCACTTCTCTGGGACTGTATTTGTGTGTGTGCACTGCACGCGCTCAGTGAGTATGTGCGCAACAGCCATGAAAGCCGAGCATGCTATCACAATTTATATTCAATTTTGTTTGTACTGTAATTGTGAGAAATATAGACATGTTTTGCTCTGTTCTTCTAAAACACTCTTGGTAACAGTGGTGCAGTGAGTGATCTTACATTTGTTGTCATTTTGAGACTGTGACAAACAGCAGCTTTAACAAGATCAGGGGCCACCTGTATTAAGCATGCGTAGGCACAAAAAAACTGGTGTACGCCCCTTTTTTACAGAAAGGTTGAGATGTATCCAAAGTGAAATGAACGTGGAAACTTCATGCTTCACGTACGCATATTTCTACATGCTGCTGATGGTTTGGTGACACACAGGGGATGGTGTGGCGTAGTTGGGAGTGTGGCCGTGCCAGCAACCTGAGGGTTCCCGGTTCGATCCCCCCTTCCGCCATCCTAGTCACTTCCGTTGTGTCCTTGGGCAAGACACTTTACCCAACTGCTCCCAGTGCCACCCACACTGGTTTAAATGTAACTTAGATATTGGGTTTCACTATGTAAAGCGCTTTGAGTCACTTGAGAAAAAGCGCTATATAAATGTAATTCACTTCACTTCTACCAACCTAGTCACATCCGTTGTGTCCTTGAGCGAGACACTTCACCCTTGCTCCTGATGGGTCGTGGTTAGCGCCTTGCATGGCAGCTCCCGCCATCAGTGTGTGAATGTGTGTGTGAATGGGTGAATGTGGAAATAGTGTCAAAGCGCTTTGAGTACCTTGAAGGTAGAAAAGCGCTATACAAGTATAACCCATAACCCACAGAGGTGGTCGTTGGGGCTTTTCCAACATTTGATTTTAACGATGTAAAAAGATCAAGGCAAATACACAAAATTCACGTGTGGTCAAAATATTTAATGCTTCATATTCATATTCGTGAGGATGTCTATTAATTTATCTAAGCGATCGTTTTGCCACCTGTGACTGTCACAATGTGTTCCTGTGACTCCAGCGGAGGCGATACTAGGTAGCTAATCTTACCTGACAAAAGTTACAAACCAAAACTCTCCCGAGGATCCAAAAGGTAAGCAAAACCATGGCTATGGCTGTGGACAAGACTGTGGCAACGAAACGCTGGAGGTACGCACACGGAGATACCAAACACTCTGGCACAGGACAGAAGGAGGACGAGACATTTAAGCATGGGGGAACAGGTGAAATCAATCAGGACAAATGATGACACACGAGGAAGGGCAGGTGATCTGAAACGAGAGAGAGAGTTAGCTTTTCAAAATAAAATAGGAAGTGACATGACAACCTGAAACCAGACAAGACTTCACTTAGTCTTTTGTATCTTTTTTGATATGCTGGTATGTTTAAATTTAAAATCTTTCAAACCAAATATTACATATTTTTCACATGAAACTCTAATCTGGCTGTGAGCAGGCTACTGTATGAACACAATTTGTTGTAAGTTATTATATTTATATTGGGGTAATCAGAGTCACCCGCCTCTTCTAAAGTTTTAAGAATCATTGCAGCAGCTATCTTTTCAAATTAGGGCGAGCACTACTTTCTTGCACTGCTAGCACTTTCTCGCACCACTACTCAACTCTCTTTTGATCGCAGGAAACACCAGCAAATAGCACCTTGGCGGTGCTGATTGGGCAGAGGGTGGGATCTCAGGCACATGGCTAATTTAAATTTGATTTGCATATTTAAATGAGGGCATGGACAGGGAGTGGCCAGCTGTACGCCAACATTGATTGGGATGTAAAAAAGGAATGTGCTTGGATTAATGCGTGCGCAAACTTTAATACATCTGAAACTGTTTCTGAGTACGCTGTTTTCGGGATTTGAGCGTACGCCATTTTTCCGTAGGAAATCAACACAATTTTCATTACATGAGCCCCCAGGTGAGTGTTCTACTACAGTGTTCAACCTTTTTTGAGTCAAGGCGCATTTTTTTCATTGAAAAAATCCGGAGGCACACCACCAGCAGAAATCAGTAAGAAATTAAACTCAGTGGACAATAAAAAGTCGTTGTCGCAATTGTTGGATATGACTTTAAACCATAACCAAGCATGCATCACTATAGCTCTTGTCTCAAAGTAGGTGTACTGCCACGACCTGTCACATCATGCCGTTACTTATTTGAGTTTTTTGGTTGCGCGCCTGTACATAGTGTTTTAGTTCTTGTCTTGCCCTCCTATTTTGGTGGCTTTTCCTGTTTTTTGGTATTTTCCTGTTGCAATTTCATGTCTTTCTTTGAGTGCCATTCCCCGCACATGCTTTGTTTTAGCAATCAAGAATATTTAAGTTGTTGCTATCTTTTTTTGTGTTAACATTGTTGATTGTCATGTCATGTACGGATGTACTTTATGGACGCCGTCTCTGCTCCACATGCTGTAAGTTTTTGCTGTCGTCCAGCATTCTGTTTTTGTTTACTTTGTAGCCAGTTCAGTTTGTTTCGTTCTACATAGCCACCCTTAAGCTTTAATGCCTTTTCTTAGGGGCACTCACATTGTTGTTTATTTTTGGTTTAAGCATTAGATACCTTTTTACCTGCACACTGCCTACCGCTGTCGCCTGCATATTGTGATCACGACAAACCATCGCCGTCTCACACGACGTGTTCCCGACATCTACAAAGCAATTAGCTACCGGCTTCCACCTACTTATATGGTATGGTAATAACATGGTTACTCTGCCGAGCTCTAGACAGCACCGACACTCAACAACGGCACATTATGTGCGGATTAAAATTACTGGTTTGCAAAAAATATTTTTAACCCAAATAGGTGAAATGACATCATCTCCCACGACACACCAAGCTGTACCTCTGCTCTGCTGAGTGGCATTTGTTATCTTTGCAAAGCCATAATTGTTTACGTATATATAGAAAGTGCTTATTTCTTACAGTCTTCTGAGAGCTGAAAGTGGGATGTTGCTAATGAAGGATAATGTAAAAAGACTAGTGCTTGTATATAAAACGCAGCAGAGATTAACTTGACGCCTGTCATCTCCTGTATTAGAACTAGGTGTGAAAGTGTGTGCGTGCGTGTGTGTGTGTGTGTGTGTGTGTGTGTGTGTGTGTGTGTGTGTGTGTGTGTGTGTGTGTGTGTGTGTGTGTGTGTGTGTGTGTGTGTGTGTGTGTGTGTGTGTATAAATAAACCCAATGTGTGAGGAGCTAATCCAAAAGTGTTTGTGTGTGTATGTTAACGTGTGTGTGTGCGTGTGTGTGTGTGCGCGTGTGTGTTTGATATATTCTACGTGACAGCAGGAGCTCTGTAGCATTATCTAAAAATGAGTGTGGTATTATCATACTGCAGAATGCATTCACCTGAACAAATTGTCAAGGTAAAAGCCAAGAATGGATTTCAGTTTGGGAGTGTGTGTGAGAAAAGAAAGAGAGATGGGAGGGATGGTGATGCACAATGCTCGGCTATTTCCAAACTCCCGAATCCCTCCTTTGCCTTTTCGACGCAGACAGGCAGACAAAGCGCAGCTCCCTAACATGCACACGCACACACCTGCCAAGCGTGAATAAAGGGAGGATTACAGTGTGTCAGAAAAAGGAAATGGGAAACGAGTGGCATGAATCCCTGAGTGAATCAGCACAGCTATAATGACAGACACGCAGTTTTACATAAATAAGCACGCGCGTGTACAAAGCAGAGGTAATTGTTATTTTCCGTGGCAAGGGGTGGGCCTCGAACGCATCGCGGTTGCTCGAAATGCAATCAATCTCACTGCCAACTAAAAATATTTCAAAGCGGCACACAAATGGGGTAAATACTGTATAATAACTTGTACACACATGCAGGGCTGCTCCTGGCTAGATTGGGGACCTAGACATAATTTTATTTTGAGCCCCCACACCCACCCCCGTGAAAAAGTTTTTTTTCTGCATCTTCTTCCGCTTCTCCGAGGTCGGGTTGCAGGGGCAGCCACCTAAGCAGAGAAGCCCAGGCGTCCCTCTTCGCAGCCACTTCGTCGAGCTTTTTTGCCGGGGGATCCCGAGCTGTTCCCAAGCCAGCTGGGAGACATAGTCTTCCCAACGTGTCCTAGGTCTTCCCCGTGGCCTCCTACCGGTCGGACATGCCATAAACACCTCCCCAGGAAGACATCCAGGGAGCATCCTGACCAGATGCCCTATCCATCTCATCTAGCTCCTCTTGATGGGGAGGACCAGCGGCTTAACTCTGAGCTCCTCCTCGTGAATGACAGAGCTTCTCACTTTTCTATAAGAGAGACAAATGAAACTAATTTTGTTTGCTTGTACCCGTGATCTTGTTTTTTCGGCCAAAACCCAAAGCTCATGACCATAGGTAAGGATGGGAACGTAGATCGACCGGTAAATTGGGAGCTTTGCCTTCCAGCTCAGCTCCTTCTTCACAATGATTGATACAGGGTCCGCATCACTGCAGATATTGCACCGATTTCATGATCAACTCTTTCCTCACTCATGAACAAGACTCCAAAGTCCTTCAAATCCTTCACCTGGGGCAAGATCTCCTCCCCAACCCAAAGTTGGCACTCCACCCTTTTCCGGGCAAGAACTTGGACTTGGAGGTGCTGATTTTTCATCCCAGTAGCTTCTCACTCATTTGCGAATCAAAGATTCTGGCCAGATGAAGCCAGCAGAACCGCATCATCTGCACAAAAGCAGAGACCTAATCCTGCATCCACCAAACCGAATCCCCTCAATGCTCTGACTGCACCTAGAAGTTATGTCCATATAGGTATGAACTAGAGATGCGCGGTTTGCGGACACACTCGCGGTGTCCGCGGGCAATCCGCGGGTCGGGCGGATGAATGACGAAAAAAAAGATTTTAAATAGATTCGGGCGGATTGCGGTTGAACCAATTCGGAAATATATATACATAGTAAATGTATAAAGAGAATCCTTCCTATGCGTCCCAACAAGTGCCGCAAGTGAGCGCTCCTTCAGGGCAGCAGGGCGCATTTTAGAGGCCAGGCGCTCTCGCCTGAATCCTGGCACTGTAGATGCCATTTTATTCCTACATAGTGCTAAAAAAAAAAAGTAAGTAGACATACGGTTGGATATGTTAAACGAATTAGTCTACGTTACCTAGGCTATACCAAATAAGACCATGTCTAACCTATATTGAGTTCGTTCAGCTGAATAATTGTGATGGTTACGTGTTGTTTGGGCGCACTACAATGCAAAGGAATTAAGGCAATTGTGTTGTTTATTGTGTTTTTTTTTCTATTGGAGATATACTACTGTGTGTTAATTATTTGGCCTCGCTTTCAAGTGAAGCGCATCAATGATTGGCTACAATGTAAGGCCATTTAGCCTGCTTTGTTTGTCGCGACCGTCTATTTTCATTATAATTCAATTATTATTATTTATTTAATTTATTTTTGTTTAAATAGGGATGACATACATATGTTGTTGTATAATTTAAGTTTATGCGCGTGATTGACAGCCTAAGGCTTATAGGCACATTTTTTATTTATTTTTTTATTTCAACTTAAAAACGTATGAGCCTATGCCTATGCCTACAACATAGGCTATGTGTTCATCTTTATTTTCCTGCCTGTCGTTGACAATGGAGATTGTCTGATATTTTGTCATGGCTGCAGATCAACCAATAAAGGTTCATCTTTGTCGCACAATTGTTCACTGTTTCACTGTGCACCCCGCCCTCGTCCCTATTTGAGCACTTTAACGTTAACAAGTTAATATTCATTGAAATAAATTCAGAACATTTCTTTTTACCTAACGAAAATATAGGCCTTGTCTTTCTAAAACATTTTTTTAACTTCTTAAAAGCATCGTTCTGCTTGCTGCAACTGCGCACACAAAGTGTGAGGAACGCACTCCTGGCAACAATAGTCAACACTTTCTTAATGGAAATGACAATAATATTATAATAATGATAAATACCGCCCGGGTGGCGGGCGGTTGTGGTTTTGATAAAATGTTGGTTCGGGTGGATGGCGGGTGGATGATGACTTTCGTGATGCGGTTGCGGATGAAATAATTGCCTATCCGCGCATCTCTAGTATGAACAGAATCAGTGAGAAAGGGCAAACCTCACTGGAAATTGGTCCGACCTGCTGTCAACAATGCAGACCAAGCTCTGACACCGATCTCACAGGGAGCGGACCGCCACAATTAGACCCCAGAGAGTACCCCATACTCTCTGAGTGTTCCCCACAGAACGTCCCGAAGGACACGGTCGAATGCATTCTCAAAGTCAAGAAAGCACAGGTAGACTGTTTGGGAAAACTCCCATGCAGCCTCGAGGACCCTGCCGAGAGTATAGAGCTGGTCCACAGTTCCACGATCAGGTTGGATATGGTCATTTTAAATTTTTTAAATTTTTATTTTTTGGTCATAAAAAAATACAACCATGTGTGCTTACGGACTGTATCCCTGCAGACTGTATTGATCTATATTGATATACTGTATAATGTAGGAACCAGAAATATTAATAACAGAAAGAAACAACCCTTTTGTGCGAATGAGTGTGAATGAGTGTAAATGGGGGAGGGAGGTTTTTTGGGTTGGTGCACTAATTGTAAGTATATCTTGTGTTTTTTATGTTGATTTAATAAATAAAAGAATGTTTCAATTTCTTGTGCGGCCCGGTACCAATCAATCCACGGACCGGTACCGGGCCGCGACCCAGTGGTTGGGGACCACTGCCTTAAGATACTACGGGCAGATCTCATCTAACCCTGGGGCCCTGCCACTGATGAACTTTTTACCTACCTTGGCAAAAGGAGAGCCCACCACAGATTCCCCAGGCACTGCTTTCTCATAGGAAGACATATAGGTGGGATTGAGAAGGTCTTTGAAGTATTCTCTCCATCGATCCATAATATGCTGAGTTGAGGTCAGCAGCACACCATCCCCACCATACATGGTGTTAATAGGGCACTCCTACCCCTACTGAGGCAGAGGATGGTGGTCCAGAATCGCTTTGAAGGTGTCCGGAAGTCGTTTTACAACGGCTTCCCCAAACACTTCCCATGTCCGAGTTCTTGCCTCTGCAACAATCAAAGACGCACGCCACTTGACCTGTCGGTACCTATATTAGGGCGGACATTTGTCCCAATCACGGCTGTTTATGGGGGTGTTGAAGTCCTTCAGCAGAACAAGGGAATCAACTGAGCGAATACTCTCCAATACTCTCTCAACGTCATCCCCCACAGCGGGATGACATTCCATATCCCAAGAGCTAGCTTCTGTAGCTGAGGATTGAACAGTCAAGGGCCCTGCCTTCAGCTGCCACCAAGCTCACAAAGTATCCGACCTCTATACCCCTTCTTATGACTAATATCCAACTAGGGATGATGTTCGAACCCAGTTCTCCCGGTCGTTCGATAAGAAAAGAACCGATTCAATGGACTCTAATCCCTTTTTGAGAACCGGTTCCCGTTATCGAGGCCACTATAGTAAAGAAAAGGGGTGGTTCTTTATTCGAATCCATGGGAACAAATCCCGTCTCACAGGAAATGCCGTGTGGCACGTCCCAGGAAATGACGTAGCTCAGTCATTAGGTGGCAGATACAGAAGCAGCAACAAGGTTTATTATATATATACTTTTTTGTATTCTAATTTTGTTACTTTGGATTTACAACCCCCTGGCGCTGTTTTGACGTTTTTTGTACTGTTCTGTACTGTTTTTGTTTCTCGTCTGTTTGTAATTGAAATTTATAAATAAAGGTTTAAAAAAAAAAAAAAAAAAAAAGATGCAGCCGGAAAGAACGCCTCAAGGCATGGCTTCATTTTACAAAAAAATAAGATGAGGAAACGGCTATCTGCAATTATTGCCAGGCTTAGCTCTCACGTAAGGGGGGGAAGCACAACAAGCATGATGAAACATGTTCAGGCCGTACATAACCTGAACGTTCGAGAAAGGTGTTGTGGAGAAGCAGCGACAGAGATGACGAACCACGCTCCTCTTCCTCTGCTTCAACCTGCAGCGCCAATTCCAGTGAGAGTGCTGGTGAGTAACTAACGTTAACTGTTGCCGGTTAATTTCCATATCTGCTCACTCGTAACCTTTAGGCTAAAATAAGGTTACCTCTTATGCCAACCAGGACTGCAGTAATGTTAGCTAGACTAACGTTACCTAAGCATAGTCAGTGGCTAACGGTAACGTTAACGTTAGCCTTTTTGTATGTGTCTGATAATGTTAACGTTATCTTGTAGCCTACACCACTCCAGAGTTTGCAGGTCTGTCTAATAAACTAGTGCTTTCTTTCCTTATTTAGTTTATTTCGTGCATGAACACACTTACAGTACAACACATCACAGTTTCATATCATTTCACTTTACATCATGACTGAAAAGGAGTAGGAAGAAGTAAAGCTTATATAATCCTACCACTTTCCCACTTCAGAGCATTTACAAATATATACCTAATTTACAGACCTTTTTATAATAAAATAGCATCTGTGAATTAGTATATACAACAGTTTTGTAATATGTAATTAATTAATTCAGTCCTTATTAATATACCGAGATGAAGAATATCTTATTTTCAATAAGGTTGAAAGTATTTCTCATAATTATTCTTTGTACTTTGTAAGCACTATTAATTTGAACAACCTCTTAAAGTGGATCATATCAGTACAATGTTTAACTTCATTACTTAATTCATTCCATCATTTAATTCCACATACTAATGCGAAAGACTTAATAACAGACAACCTAGTCTTCACATTCAGCTAATTCCCCCCCTAATTCTATGCTGTGTCTGTCCCTCATTTCCCTCCAGGACAAGGACGTGCAGTCATTCCAGAAGGATGTTCCAATAGCAGCAGAAGTGCACTTTTTGGAGAGCTGTAATATTTTCAGTTTTGTGCCCAAGGGACTGATTTTTTTTAACACTATAGTATTATTTATACACCTAAAGTGATCACAGAGACAGGTTGTTTTTGTGTTACTGTGTATATTTGTTTTTCTGAAAAATCCCACTTAATATACTTTGGGTAACAACAGTCAATATTTATTTTTTTAATTTTATTTTTTTAGGGGGGTAACAGTCAATATTTATTTATTTATTTTATTTTATTTTTTTCTTATAAAATAAAAGTGAGCTTTTGTTAAACCAAATATTGTGTGTTTTTTTCCATATACAACAACCTATCTGGATTCAATAAGAGAATCGATAAGGAATCGGTTCGATAAGAGGATTCGATAATGGGCTCGAACTCGATAATTTCTTATCAAACATCATCCCTATATCCAACCACCTTGCCTGTTCAGGCTGTGCCCGGCCCGGCTCCATCCGGACAAGGCGCTCACCATCAAGCCCCACCTCCAGGCCTGACTCCAGAAGGGGGGCCCCTGTGATCCCCGTTTGGGCGGGGAAATTCTGGATCCTTGTATGTGTCTTTTCATAGAGGTCTTTGAGCTGCTCTTTGTCTGGTCCTTCGCCAAGGACCTGTTTACCTTGGGAGATCCTACCAGGGGGAATAGAAGTCCCCAGACAATATAGCTAAGGTCATTGGAACACTCAAACTCCTCTACCACGATAAGGCGGCAGCTGAGAGAGGAACTTTTTTATTCATGTGAAATGTTATGCTTTTTTAATCAAATTTGAATTTAATTTGATACATGGTTTGTAGTGGAATGGTTCAATAATTTATGTTTCGTAGTGAAGACTAAATTTACTATATTTAAAACATAAATTTGACTATTTTCTTGAAATGTCCAGCCGGGACTTAATCCCAACATAACTATTTTCAAGCGCAATATCAAATCAACTTTGCAATACTCACGCTTCACACCATGGAGCATATAGCAAATATTTTGTGGACATGTTCCATTATATTTTTTCAGTGACATAGCAGGAAGAGGCTAGGAATATGTTTGTGATACAATGTTAACGTCTTGTTATTCATTAATTGACATTTTAACTGTGCCTATTCAACAGATCACGAATCAAAATTGATGTAGTATGTATGTATGTCTTCTGTACTACCTACCTTATTTATGAAATGTCTCGTTTATCACAACAATTCTGCTGCAAGGAGCAGTCACATGACAGTCATTCTATGACACAGCTATGTTGCATGCTCACATTAGCCAAAGGTAAGGTGCTTCAGGTGTGCCCAGGCACAAAACAACTCACTTTTACCAGCGAGTCTCAGGTCATGGCTGCATAGGTCACTGGTTGACAGTGTTGGGTTAGTTACTGAAAACAGTAAATAGTTACAGTTACTAGTTACTTCATTTCAAAAGTAACTCAGTTACTAACTCAGTTACTTACACCAAAAAGTAATGCGTTACTGTGAAAAGTAACTATTTAGTTACTTCTTTTTTTCTTCTTCTTTTTTTTAAAGCTCCCATTAATGCCCTTTTAGCCTTTATTTCAGCACTGTTATTGCACTGGAGAATAATACAATGTGTTGATCAACTTGACATGCATTTGCATCACTGAACTCTGCTAAGCAATGTGGTCTACATACAACACACAAAGACAAAGATATGTTTCAAAGGGCCAATTTGTTTCTGGCCAGAACAAATTGACAAAACTATTTTAAATAGCTGCAACATAACATACATAAGTAACAAACAGCATAATAACAACATAGCTGAAAAGCAAGAAAGGCACACACTACATACACAAAGCCTAACCAGGCATTTTTTCCTCAAGGAATTCTGACACAAAATCATGTCTGAAGCCCAGAACACTCTACACATTTCCCCAGTTTTAGTTTAGAGATAAGGAAAGATTGGCCTGGCCCACTAGCATATATTCAACGGTAACCTCTTTATGTTTGTGAACTTTAGAGTCTCTACATTTAGAGTGATGTGATAATCAAACACTCTAGAAGTCTAGAATGAAAGAGTATATAAGAGAATTGACAGCAACGTTCCCTCTAAGGTGTGCGCCTGTGCAATTGCGCACTGCTCAAGCATCCTTTTATGCCACGCATAAAATCAAATAAAAAAATAAGCGCATAACAATTTTCGACACACGGACACGACAGAGAAAACACTTTTCGTCATCCTTGTTCAAATATTGTAACGTCTGTCGAGACGCTTTGAGGACATGAATTCCATCCATCACTTTACTGAGCAAAACTCTTTATTGTCGGCCATAAACACATCACCAAAACATTAGTAAAAAAAATGATATCTAGCAAAAGTGGTCATTTTCTGCAGTACAAACCAGACCAAAAGCAACTTTGTTATATCAACAGCAGCCGCTCGCTCTTTCTCACTTGCGCCAACACATGCACATATGGCACTTAGCCAGTGATGCGTTTACAGCCACACAAAAGTGGGACAACTCCAACACCACACATAAAGTGTCATTCCAGGTCGTTACACTATGATTTACCAATCAAATGTGTGCTTATTCTAGTGTCATTTATTATGAATCTTAATTTATAAATATTAATCATTAAATGCTGTTAGTATATTAAATAAATACTAATAAATATATATTTTTTACAAACAGGAAGTTGCAGGAATGTACACATGATCCCCTGCTTACATCTCATTGTGCAACATGTGAATGTTTTAATGGGAACTAAATGCAATGTCTGAAAGGGGTACAAACTATTTCCAAAGCAGGACCTCCACCCAGACAAACAATACAAGTACACAGTTCATGAAAAACAATATTTGTTGTTATTGTCATTGTAAGTGGGCCTAAACACTTATATTAGAAATGGAAATGACTGCTGTCATTTGATTATATTAATAAGAGAATGTTGTCTGTCTATCTGTGTTGGCCCTACGATGAGGTGGGGACTTGTCCAGGGTGTACCCCGCCTTCCGCCTGAATGCAGCTGAGATAGGCTCCAGCGACCCCGAAAGGGACAAGCGGTAAACAATGGATGGATGGATGGAGATTGAAGTTGTTATTTGGTCAGGTTTGGCACAGGTGTGCTGCTGGTGTAGCCACAGTGTGCACGTCTGATGTTGCTCACATGGGCTCCACTGAATGCTCAGGGAGTTTTTGCGTTTGCTCACACATGAACAATTAGAGGGAACATTGATTGACACAGTGTGTACCTTCAGTGCTGAATGATGAGCAGAGGCAGAGTTAATCCTTAAGTGGTGGTGGTGGTGGGAAAGTAGCATTGGAGTCTCTGTCTCTCTTTACTAGCTACGTCGAAGCATGTTGCTTATGTAGCTTGTTTCAGCAGATTTGAATTGCTGTTTTGGGCAGTAGCTGGGATCTTTGATCCAAAGCACAATTTACATTTAATTAAAATGTTATTTTCTTTGTGCTCGACAAAAGAAAAGTAGTGAAAATATCTCCATGTTAACAAACTCGACTGATCAGACACGCCCCCCCTCCTCTCTCTCTTCCCTCCCCACACTCACACTCACACTCACACACACAAAGAGCGCACGTCTCTCTTCTCCGGCTTGTGACACAAGAAGAATCAGAACCATGACACTGCAGCGCTCCGATAAAACACACTTTATACTACATAAAAAGTAACGTAAAATAACGCAGTAACACATCATATGGTAACGGTAACTGAGTTACTGAATATAAAAAATAACGCGTTAGATTACTAGTTACCGCCGAAACTAACGGCGTTACAGTAACGCGTTACTTTGTAACACGTTAGTCCCAACACTGCTGGTTGATATGTGTGACAGGGAGAACAACTAATATGGTTAACATTATGATCAAAAAATAAATATAAAATAATAGCCATTTCCAGACTTCCCTGCTCTTGCATCTCCCCTTCTATTGACACTATAGCCTGTGTTTTCTTATCGTCTTTTAATTTATTTTTCCATCCTAACTCCAACTATAACCCTTTTTCATCAAATTCAGAATCATTGAAAGGATCGTTGCAAATTACACTTGTCTCTCCCAAGCTAATTAGACTGGAGAGGTCCATACTTTCCTCATTTTGCCATCATTTGGATATGTTTGCAGGCTGACCTTCTTTAGTTATAAATGATAAATGGGTTATACTTGTATAGCGCTTTTCTACCTTCAAGGTACTCAAAGCGCTTTGACAGTATTTCCACATTCACCCATTCACACACACATTCACACATTGATGGCGGGAGCTGCCATGTAAGGCGCTAACCAACACCCATCAGGAGCAAGGGTGAAGTGTCTTGCCCAAGGACACAACGGACGTGACTAGGATGGTAGAAAGTGGGGATTGAACCCCAGTAACCAGCAACCCTCCTTGTGCTGCTACAACCTGCAACAATGCATCTGGCAGACGTATTTGATCATGTCTTCAAATTCTGTGCAAAAATATCATGATTCGGGATGATGATGCCACCGAAACACATATGACGCAATATGAAATCATCTCCAGTCGTCTGCGGATGACGTCAACAGGCTGATGGAGGCCCGCCCACATTTTGGCGCTAAAAATGGGTATTCCAAAATGTGCTCAAACCCGTTAGTAAAGAAGCCTTAAATCACTACAGTGTCTAGTTTGAAGTAATTTTACATTTAGGTACAATTTTTGGGCCAGAACTATTAAATAAGTGCTAAAGTTGTCAACATTACAGGAGCCCGTAAAGCATTGATGGTTTAATAATAATAGCACATTGATCTGAATATAAGATGATTCCATTTACTTTGAGACCTGTTTTTGGAAAAATATTCAACAAATTGTAATACTTTTTTCCATGGCTGCATCTCTGCAAGTCACAGGTAGCGTGTTTGAGTGACAGGAAGAAATGCTCTTGTTCACTTAGGGGAAAATTATTTGTCACCACCTGAAATTTTGCATGTATACAGTTGTAGAATATGGATGTTGCCTTGTCTATTACTGCCTTTTTTTCCGGGGGACAAAATACCATCTTATATTTGAGTGTATATTGTACATTTTACCAATACAGTACATAGTATTCACAACTACGTGCCAAAAATACATTTACATATGTATAAAACATTCCATGGGATATTTAGCAGGGGGATTTGGGATATGTCAGCATAAGCTACATTTCCCAAGCAGGGAGAGTTTGTATTTGAAAATACACCAATTGACCCAAATATAAGACAATCGTTTTTTTCTCCCTAGTAAATAATCTGAGAAGGTGACGTCTTATATAGAGCGTCTCAAAATGTACACATGCCAACCAGCAGATCATGTGATATTACGTTTGTATTTAGACCAGTGATGTCAATCAGGTTAAATGCAGCCCACAAGATGAGTTTCCCTAGTGTAAAATTGAGCTGCATTTCTTAAGTAAAAAAAACTGCTGTTCTAAATGTGTCCACTGAATGTCGCAACAGCAATTCTGTTAGGCAAGCGAATAGTTACCGGGACGAGCAAGTATACCAAGCAAAAGGTACACGCTAAAACACGGATGTGACTCATCCCCTCGACCCAATGTAAAACAAACAGGAGTAAAATAAACAATTGGTAACCCCACTTAAATTTCTGCATGAGATTTTTACATTGATATAGATCTGTAAAAATTGCCTTCTGTGCAAATTTAAAGAAAGTGAACAGTGGAAATGACAAATTAGGTAGATAGATTGAAGCGTTTTTATTTATGCTTTATTTGTTCAATCGTAGATGACTTAACGTTTAATTGCTTTGTAGATACTCTGAGAACAAGTCTAAGTTCATTGTGTTTTTCAAGGAGTTTTTAAAACTGCACCAATCTTTTCTTCACAATTGTCAACTATCTTGAAGTGTTTTATCAAGAGGATTGTTTGTGATATGTACATTTTCAGAATGTGCTTGTTCTATTTTGGGCCAAAGGAGAACAAAGAAAACAATCTGAAGTTGTCGTAGTTGTATTTTTAAGTTATTATTCTATGGTTTTACTCGTCTGGCCCACGTAGGAATAGATTTTCCTCCATTCGGCCCCTGAGCTAAAATTAGTTTGACACCGCTGATTTAGACCAACACTCTCAAAGAGATATTACAGCATTAACCCAAATATAAGACAATGTTTTGTTCCGGAGAAATAAATTTCACAAAGAAAGTCGTTTTATATTCCTGGTCTTGAGAGTTACACATCCAAACTCTGATATCATGTGATGTCATTTAGATCAACACTCTCAAATAGATATTACAGATATTATAGCATTAACATAACATAACATAAGATGTTTTCCCTAGAAAGATATATAACAATCAATCAATCAAAGTTCATTTATATAGCCCTTAATCAGGTGCCTTGAAGTGCTGCACAAACTACATTATTCATGATAATGTGAGAGTCCAGACTATTGGGGGCAAGCACAGGGTTGTAGGAGGTCACCTTCCCGGTCACAGAAGAGTGGTCACTAGGTCAGGATTTAGAACAGCTAGCACTACCTCCAGACTGATATCTCTCCAGGGATTAACCGTAGACATCTGGCAAAAAGAGAGAGAAGCGGCAGATCAACTGGTCCTCAACAGCCTATTTAAAAGCTACAGTAAATAGATGAGTTTTAAGGTGTGATGTATATGCGTTTACCGAGGTGGCATCTCTAACTTTTGCCAGTAGGACATTCCGGTGTATTGGAGCCCGAATAAGAAATGCTCTGGAGGCCGAATAAGAAACGCTCTGGAGCCTGCAGACTAAGGTTTGGGCTCTGGGAATCAGAGGGGTTAGTGCATCTGCCTCACAATACGAAGGTCCTGGGTTAGATCCTGCGCTCGGGATCTTTCTGTGTGGAGTTTGCATGTTCTCCCCGTGACTGCGTGGGTTCCTTCTGGGTACTCCGGCTTCCTCCCACTTCCAAAGACATGCACCTGGGGATAGGTTGATTGGCAACACTAAATTGGCCCTAGTGTGTGAATGTGAATGTGAGTGTGAATGTTCTCTGTCTATCTGTGTTGGCCCTGTGATGAGGTGGCGACTTGTCCAGGGTGTACACCACCTTCCGCCCGAATGCAGCTGAGATAGGCTCCAGCACCCCCCGCGACCCCGAAAGGGAAAAGCGGTAGAAAATGGATGGATGGATGAATCACAAAAAGGCTGGTGTTCTTTGAACATAGGTTTCTGAAAGTAATGTAGGGGTATACAATACAAACAAAGTGGTGTCTTATATACGAGGTCTAGAAAGTTACAGATGCCAACCAGCAGATCATGTAATATGATTTAAACCAACAAACTCAGACAAAGATTACAGCAATGACCGTAATATAAGACAATATTTTTTGCCTAGAAATAAATCTTACAAAGAAAGGTTGTCTTATATTAACACATGCCAACCAGCAGATCATGTGATATAATTTAGATAAACACTCTCATAGAGATATTACAGCATTGACCCAAATGTAAAACTTTCCTAGAGAAAAATCTGACAAATCTTATATTCAGGGTCTCCAGATTTACATATGCAAACCAGCCAAATGTTGAAGGAAAAACAAAGGCCCAAAAAATAAGTTTTAGTAAAATTGTTGTTGTTGACAGCCAAGATGTATTTTTAATCCTTCTGGATTTTGCTAATTTATTTCAGGTCACTTCCTTCAAATTCATTTTTTTAATTTTTAATTTTTATTTATCTCCTTCATTGATGTGCATCTTTGATCGATAGACAATTACACCACAATTATTCAATTATACATTTACACACCAATGCCTGAGAAGGAGCAGGATGAAGAAAAATCTTATATTTCCCTGCCCCCTTCAACATAATACGTTGTCTTACTTAATGATATCATATAAACCAACAATTGCATCCAAATATAACGAAAACGAACAAAAAAACACACAAAAAAACACAAGTGCAAAACTTCATGAAGTACAAACCGAACAAAAAAAAAACAAATAAATTAATATACACCTCACAGGATGATACAAAACAAATACAAAACCAGGCAAAAAATAAGTAAAATAATAAATATAAAGCAAAATGTAAACACTTATGGCTGTCCATATGATTTTATTGTTCTGTCTTTATATTTTTTTTTTCAAATGGAATATATTTTTACAATCTTTTATCTCATTGTAAAGAGAATTCCATAGTTTAACCCCCACCACTGATATACACATTTGTTTTAAAGTTGTCCTTGAATGCTGATGTTGGAAATGACCTTTTCTTCTATGCTCTTCATTCTCAGAAGTGATGACAGACATTTTTTGTAAATTTGCTGGTAATGTTTTACTTTTAGCCTTAAACATGACACATAATGTCTGTAACTTTACTAGCTCCTGTAATTTCAATAAACCCAAATTAATCAAAAATATGTTAGTGAGTTCCAAGTAATCTACTTTATGAAAAATCCTTATAGCTCTTTTCTGTAGTTGATACAATGCCTTTATGTTACTCTTATATGTGTTCCCCCACACTTCCACACAGTAGCTGATATATGGCAATATAAGTGCACAATACAATATACGCATTGCCCTATAATTTAACACATATTTTACCTTATTTAATATAAAAATACTCTTAGACATCTTTTTCCATACATGTGCAATATGAGATTTCCATGTCAGACCGTCATCCAGTATCACTCCTAAAAATCTAAGTTCAGAAACCCTTTCAATATCAATTCCATCTATTGACAGTTTGATCGTTTCCTCCCTTTTCCTCTTACAAAAAATGTAAATGTTCTCGTTATAAAACATGGAAAGTTGTGTGCTTTTAAACTTTGCATTGCAGCATTATTTTCAACTAGCCCAGCCCATGTTTTTAGTAACGCTCAAAGCTTCAACTCTAAAGTTGTGACGACAAGCAGAAGATGCCCTGAAAAGATGATCATTATTATGTCCTCCATCATCTCTACTGTGTCTGCATTCCACTATTCACCCGTTTATTTGCTCCCAAGCTGAGCACTGACGGAAAGCTGCTTTCGTCTAGCCTGAATGGAGTTAATTGTGTTACATGTTTTAGAGCGCAACGTCTGCGAGCGCCAAGTGCGGTTTTGAAAGAAGGCCGCCTACAGCCTCCCTGAAACTAATCTATCCCTCACCCTTCCCTTAATGTGTGTTTGCTGCAGAGGCTGAAGGAACTCAAGCAGCGGGAGTTTGCTCGCAACGTAGCCTCAAAGTCATGGAAGGACCAACGCAAGCAGGAGAAGGCTCTCAGACGCCTGCACCAGCAGGCACAGCTGCAGCAGGAGAGGCAGCGGTGAGTGTGTTAATGTTTGTGGCCGTGTGTGTGTGCGTGTGTGTGTGTGTGTGTGTGTGTATAAAATAAGATCAGGAGTCCGCCGAGGTTGGAGTGCGTCACATCCAGTCAATGTTTCTTAGATTTGATGGATGCATCCACAGATGTGGGAGCACTCAGTTGGCCTACAGGGGCCACAGGTGAAGTAAATAGAACATGAAGATACTCTTACTTACAAAGAGGGAAAAAAAGAAAGAGTCATATATCACAAGGAAGTTATATTTCAGGTTAAGTTACAAGCTGATAATGGCCATAAACAAAACAAAAAGCCCCTGCCTTTAATGGCGTGATTTACTGAGATCCAAATAACTACTAAATAGCGTGTGCAAACTATAAAATTGAGTGTGCTATTAGTGCGGGTGTTGCGGGTGATTTATTAAGTCTATGTAAGTAAGTATCCATCTATTTTCTACCGCTTATCCCTTTCGGAGTCGTGGGGGGTGCTGGAGCTTATCTCAGCTGCATTCGGGCGGGCAAGTCGCCACCTCATCACAGGGCCAACACAGATAGACAGACAACATTCACACTCACAGTCACACACTAGGGCCAATTTAGTGTTGCAGATCCACCTATCCCCAGGTGCATGTCTTTGGAGGTGGGAGGAAGCCGGGGTACTCGGAGGGAACCCGCGCAGTCACAGGGAGAACATGCAAACTCCACACAGAAAGATCCCGAGCCCGGGATTGAACTCAGGACCTTCGTATTGTGAGGCACACGCACTAAACCCTCTGTAAGTACATTTTATTTATAAAGCGCTTTTCACAGAAAAAAATCACAAAGCGCTATACTAAACATAGGTGAAATAAAATCAAAACAACAGGAGCAACATCAGAAAAAGGATACAAAGTGGATTAAAAATGATAATTAAAAAGGTGCATTAACTAAAAGCTTTACTAAAAAGACAAGTTTTCAAATGTATCTTAAAAGTGTCAACACAGTCGAGGTCACAGAGGGACTGGTGCAAGTTGTTCCAGAGTCTGGGAGCTTATAGCCTGGAATGACAGGTCTCCACGGGTTTTAAAATGAGTTTTTGGGATCTTTAGAAGACCTGAGGCTACGCCCTGAGGAGTAGGGGCATAATAAGTCAGTGATGTACTGAGGGCCCCCACCATGCTACGCACATTATCATAATTGATAACAAGTGCAAAAATGGTGCAGACGGCCCTATTTAAATTAGGTTTTTTTTGTGTAACATATTTTTTGGACTGTAAGGCGCACTTAATTTTTGAGAAAATGAAAATATATTAACAGTGCGCCTTATGACTCGGTGCTCCTAATGTATGGATTAATTCTAGTTGTGCTTACCGACCTTGAAGCAATTTTATTTGGTACATGTTTTAATATTAAACCTGGCGTATACTCTCGCGGAAGCTTGCACAGGCAACACCGTCGTCCCCCCTCCCCTCCCCCTACATAGCCTCCCTGCACCTCCCAATCCCAAATCCTAGGTTCACGTCGCTGGCAATCCAGAACGCAGAGCTGTGATTGGTCAGTGTTTGCCAGGGAGGGTCCCTAAACACAGGCGCAGACTCTGTGCTTGAAATGCACAAATAATTGAATGTAATAAAACAACAGCGATTAAACAATTGCATGATGCCGAATGCAGCTGAGATAGGCTCCAGCACCCCCCGCGACTCCAAAAGGGACATTTTGTTTGTGATCGTTTTTCATATATAAGGCGCACCGGATTATAGGGCGCATTAAAAGGAGTCATATTATTATTATTTATTTCTAAATGTAAAACACTTCCTTGTGGTCTACATAACATGTAATGGTGGTTCTTTGGTCAAAATGTTGCATAGATGATGTTTTACACATCATCTTCAAGCGGTAGAAAATGGATGGTTGGATGATGACAACTAATATTGTGCACTTAATGTCTCGATGCACTCTAAAATAAATTACTGAATGTGTTGTTTTGACTTTTTGTGTTGTTGTTGCGTCCAGAAAATGTCACAAAGTACGGCACTCTTTTTGACTTTTATTACCAATCTTGTGCTAACAGGTTTAATTCCGACACATATTCTCTCTCATGCGCACGCGTCTTTTTCTCTCACACAGACACAGTACTCTGAACATGACCATAGAGATAAACACCAGCATGCCGTTTGCTAAAAATAGTTATCTAACAGTTTTATTTACATGATAGCACTCTCTTGTCCCATGGTCCAAACGGCAAATAGCGTTGCAAATAATAATAGCGTCCTCTGCCGCGACTCGTTCAGAAGTTGCACGGTCCATCTTCCCAAAGGTATTTTCCTCTGGTTTATAAGTAAAACGTCCATTGAAAGTAATCTGATGATTGTGAATGATTAGTCCCAGTATAGACACAGATGTTGACGTTGTCGCTTCACAGGAAGGAAATAGAGTATCTAGTCAACAACAGCTGCAGTTGTTCCTTTTGGAGACACTGCCCCTTGGAGTTTTGGAAGAGAGTTACAAGTCTGGTAGTAGACTCGCTAAGGAAGCGCTAAAAATTACCGGTACAACAAAGATGACGGGGAGAAGACTGTGTCGAAGTGGAGGCACATAAATAAGATTCCCCACAAAACTTTTTCAACATCCTTTTCAATATCCTCTTGTTGTGGGGTAGTGGCTCGTACATGCACATGCATCCTCCACTATCGGCATTTCTAATAGAAAGTAGCTCTAATTTATCATATTTTCCGGACAATACGGCGCACCGGATTATAAGGCGCACTGCCAATGAAGGTCTATTTTTGATCGTTTTTCATATATAAGGCGCACTGGATTATAGGACGCATTAAAAGGAGTCATACTTTTTTTTTTTTTTTCTAAATGTAAAACACTTCCTTGTGGTCTACATAACATGTAATGGTGGTTCTTTGGTCAAAATGTTGCATAGATGGGACGGCGTGGCGAAGTTGGTAGAGTGGCTGTGCCAGCAATTGGAGTGTTGCTGGTTACTGGGGTTCAATCCCCACCTTCTACCTTCCTAGTCATGTCCGTTGTGTCCTTGGGCAAGACACTTCACCCTTTGCCTCTGATGGCTGCTGGTTAGCGCCTTGCATGGCAGCTCCCGTCATCAGTGTGTGAATGTGTGTGTGAATGGGTAAATGTGGCAATACTGTCAAAGTGCTTTGAGTACCTTGAAGGTAGAAAAGCGCTATACAAGTATAACCCATTTATCATTTATCATAGATGATGTTTTACACATCATCTTCAAGCCACTTTCTGACAGTCGCTTCCGGATGCGCATTTTGTGGGCGGTCTTATTTACGTGGCTCACCTTCGGCAGCGTCTTCTCCCCGTCATCTTTGTGGTAGCGGTGTAGCGTGCAAGGACGGGGGTTGAAGAAGTGTCAAAAGATGGAGCTAACTGTTTTAATGACATTCAGACTTTTCTTAAACAAATAACAGAGCAGAGTCTCCTCATCCGGAAACAACAACACCGGAAATTTGTCCCGTGAAAAACTGTCCGACCGGAACTCTAATAACTAAAGTTCCTTGGGTGATTAATGTAAACTCACTATACCGGTATGTTTTAACGCTTTCATGGCGAGTTTACTGACAGATATAAGTAAGAACTTTACACTACTTTATATTAGAAAAGGCAACTGCAGAGGGTGAATGTCACATAACAAGAAGATAGAGAAAAAGAAAGAAGCTTATCGACTACAGTGTCATCACAGACTACAAAGGCGGACACGCACAATTTTTCAGGATTTATGCAGATCCCAAATACAGATCAGCAGGTACCAGAAGGTAAGAAAAGTTGCTTTTGCATAAAATTGCAAAACAAAACGCTAGATAATGTCTTACCTTATACATACACACCATAAAAATACCCGTATGTTGAAGCACATCAAACGACGCATCCTACTCTTATCTCTTATGTTTGACTGCCATCTACTGGTCACACTTAACATTACACCATGTACCAAATAAAATAGCTTTGGGGTGGGTAAGCGCAACCAAACTTATTCACTACGTTAGGCGCACCGGGTTTTAAGGCGCATTGTCGAGTTTTGAGAAAAAAAAAAGATTTTAAGTGCGCCTTGTAGTCCGGAAAATACGGTATATTCATCAGACGCCATATGGAAGCGCTAAAAGCTACAATATGGCTCACGGGGAAAAGATGCAATCAAAGTGGAGACATGTAAATCAAACCGCCCACAAATCTTCACATTTTGAAGAAATGGTCAAAAAGTGGCTTGAAGATGGTCTGTAAACAGAGGTGAGTAGAGTAGCCAGAAATTGTACTCAAGTAAGAGTACTGTTACTTTAGAGATGTATTACTCAAGTAAAAGTAAGGAGTAGTCACCCAAATATTTACTTGAGTAAAAGTAAAAAGAATGTTGTGAACAAACCACTCAAGTACTGAGTAACTGATGAGTAACCTGTTTGTTTAATGATGACGGCAATAAATAATGCACAAAAACATAAAAATAGCAATGAGCAAATTCAGAGGCAAAAATATCTCTTAAGCAACTAAAACTTAAACTTAGACTTAGACTTAGACTTCCTTTTTATTGTCATTCAAATTTGAACTTTACAGTACAGATAAGAACTAAATTTTGTTGCATTAGCTCATTGTAGTGCAGGATAAAAAAGCAATAAGGTGCATATATAAATAAATAAAAAGATTACTGTACAGATAAATATATTGCACTTCTTCATATGCATCCACGTTTATGGATGTATGTTATATTGTCTTTTTTATTCCAGCGAGTTAATCCATTTTGGGGGGGGGTTGAGGGGATAATTATGATGCGTTCAAGAGCAAACAATAATATATATTAAATAATAATACATTAACATTAAAAAAAATTAAGGCAAATTAAACCACAATAGCTTAACAGCACCATAGGCTCAGTAGGCAGAGATTACAAAGGAAAATAAAAAGTTAGCCTTTACGCAAATCATAAACTGATAGGTGTGGGCTGCATCTGGGAACACACTGATTGGTGTGTGTGCAACTATGCGTGCGTGCGTGCGTGCGTGCGTGCGTGCGTGTGTGTGTGTGTGTGTGTGTGTCTATGAGGCTGCAGTACGTTAATAAATGTCCCCACACGATGTACATTTGACAGTGATTCATAGCAGGGAAGCTAACATCAGCCTACGGACAGCCAAAATATCTACTAACGTTACTTACCGCGATGTGCTTTGTTGAGTTCATGTAAGCTTAAGCTTGTTAATCATGGGACCGCCTGGCTCTGTTTGATTGGTGAAACGGAGTCAAACGTCACGAGCATGTGATTGGTGAAACGCAGGCATGCGATAGATCCTACTTTGAAGGTCTGTCTGACAAACCAAAACAAACAAAGCGTGCATTAACAGATCGATATAAATCAGTAGCGAGTAGCGAGCTGAATGTAGATAAATGGAGCGGAGTAAAAGTAGCGTTTCTTCTCTATAAATATACTCAAGTAAAAGTAAAAGTATGTTGCATTAAAACTACTCTTAGAAGTACAATTTATCCCAAAAGTTACTCAAGTAGATGTAACGGAGTAAATGTAGCACGTTACTACCCACCTCTGTCTGTAAAACATAATTTATGCAAAATGTTGACCGAAGAACCACCCCTACATGTTATGTAAACCACAAGAAAGTGTTTTAAATGTAAAAAAAAAAAATCATAACATGAACCCTTTAAGTCATTCATGTGTTCAATGATGGAATTTCTGGACAGACATTATGTCTAATTTTTTCATTTCTGACTGAAATATGTTGATTGTCAACACGAGTACAGAAGATTATCTCTCTCCATCATTTTTCATTGCAGCCTTTGCAGCAATCGCCTCCTTCTGGTTCTGCTGTTTGTGCATAACTTTGCCAGATTGCACGCACATTTCTAAAATACTAAATAGAGACACAAAACAGCATCTGTTTGAAAAAAGTATGAAAAATTAAATTGCAAAGCACATCTTCCCCTCCTAGAATAGTTTGGAATCATGGTATACTCTGCATATATATATATATATATATATATATATATATATATATATATATATATATATATATATATATATATATATATATATATATATATATACACATGAAGACGGACATGCTAAAAGGATTGCTCTCGCTATTTTGCTCATGTAAGAGACACATCCTTTATGTATGAGCTTAGTAGGTCAGCTTTGCGTGTGCTATCAAGTTTGCATGTGCTTTAATTAGGGTGGTCCAAAAAAATGCATTACCTCGTGGGATTAAGCACAAAAAATATTGTAGTAATCTTGTATATATATGCAGATGAATCATGCTATTAATTTTTATTGTGCATGCTACTTTACCTTAACCACAGATGGTTACCTAGAAGGTGGCGCGCGTTGTCATACGGTCAGTGATGAGGTCAATGCATACATCAGTTTAAAGATGAGTGAGGAGACTCTGACTGGTGTGCTCGCTGGCAAATGCCACTCTAAAATGCATCCATAAAACTGTTACCAAGTTTTGAGCAAATAAATAACGTGCATTCAAGTAACACATTTAAAAAATGTCCCTCTATGAAATTCTGACAATACAATTGCTTTTGTGTCTTTAAAGATAATTTAGTAGTAGGTGAGTGAATACCTGATTAATGTAAATTTAAAGGCCTACTGAAATGCGATATTCTTATTTAAACGGGAATAGCAGGTCCATTCTATGTGTCATACTTGATCATTTTGCGATATTGCCATATTTTTGCTGAAAGGATTTAGTAGAGAACATTGACGATAAAGTTCGCAACTTTTGGTCGCTGATAAAAAAGCCTTGCCTGTACCGGAAGTAGCAGACGATATGCGCGTGACATCACAGGTTGTGGAGCTCCTCACATCTGCACATTGTTTACAATCATGGCCAACAGCAGCGAGAGCGATTCGGACCAAGAAAGCGACGATTTCCCCATTAATTTGAGCGAGGATGAAAGATTTGTGGATGAGGAAAGTGAGAGTGAAGGACTAGAGGGCATGCCACAAATTAATCCCGCATAACAAACACCTCCCACCTCCCGTCCATATAACCCGCCAATACAACTCAAACACCTGCACAACACACTCAATCACACAGCCCAAAGTACCGTTCACCTACCCAAAGTTCATACAGCAGATATATTTCCCCAAAGTCCCCAAAGTTACGTATGTGACATGCACATAGCGGCACGCACGTACGGGCAAGCGATCAAATGTTTGGAAGCCGCAGCTGCGTACTCACGGTACCGCGTCTGCGTATCCAACTCAAAGTCCTCCTGGTAAGAGTCTCTGTTGTCCCAGTTCTCCACAGGCCAATGGTAAAGCTTGACTGTCATCTTTCGGGAGTGTAAACAATGAAACACCGGCTACGTGTTTGTGTTGCTGCAGCTGGTCGCAATACACCGCTTCCCACCTACAGCTTTCTTCTTTGCTGTCTCCATTGTTCATTGAACAAATTGCAAAAGATTCACCAACACAGATGTCCAAAATACTGTGGAATTTTGCGATGAAAACAGACGACTTAATAGCTGGCCACAATGCTGTCCCAAAATGTCCTCTACAATCCGTGACGTCACGCGCAGGCGTCATCATACCGAGACGTTTTCAGCAGGATATTTCGCGCAAAATTTAAAATTGCACTTTAGTAAGCTAACCCGGCCGTATTGGCATGTGTTGCAATGTTAAGATTTCATCATTGATATATAAACTATCAGACTGCGTGGTCGGTAGTAGTGGGTTTCAGTAGGCCTTTAAAAGTGTGATTAATCTGATTTAGAAAATGTATCATTTTACAGCACAAATTGTAATATACGCAAACCCTTAGTAGATAAGGCCCTAAGTGTATTTCCACAAATGAACTCATTATGATGCTACGTCTCAATTGTCAGATGTTTCTTCCACTATTTTAATGCTTTTTTCCTGATTTGTTCTGTGTGAACAACACTTAATACAATATGGGGAAACGCTGCAATCGTCCGGCGTTAAAGGTAGTATCAGAGCCACAACAGAGTTGCAATAGCGGCTGTATGAAATGGTATTCACAATGCCTTTACATGAGTGTAAAGTTTAAAACTTGTCCTGTTTTTGTTTTAACCTCACATATATTGCATGATATCATTTTAAACAAGCATTATTTCAATGAGTAACGGTCACCCTCTCAATAAACACCCTCATAATGGTCAAAACTTATTGCAAATACCAGAAAAAACAACTGGTAACCTCTTGTACTGCCTGGTGTGTTCTAAATTTCAAATATTAAAGTCACCAAAAAATAATTAGTGTTTAAACTTCCCTGCTGAAATAAAATAGTTATTTTGAAGCAAAGTCACATCTGGCTGTCAAATTATCACATTACTCACAATTGATTAATTACAGTCATATTTAGCACGTTATGTTTTTTCCATCCATCCATTTTCTACCGCTTGTCCCTCTGGGGATCGCGGGGGGTGCTGGAGCCTATATCGAGTTAATACAATTTTTAATCTCTAACATTACCGTCTCTCCATGTACAAAACAGCCTGTAAGTTGCCTCAAACCTCTGCTTGTGCTTGACTGTCAGCAACAACACTACCGTCATGCGGCACAAAGATAATGTGTGACAGCTCACACTCTTTCACAAGACTGATGGAGGCATTTAATGTAATACATTTAAACGAAAATACCACAAGTTGAGGGCTTTTCTCTGCATTTTAGGTGAGATTAAAAACAATTGATTAATCACATTAACTAATCAGAATTAAATGTTTATTTAATTGCTTGACAACACAGCGGTGCTCCAAAAAAGCGACTCACATCCAAATTGCGATTTTTATTTATCATATTCTAAACCAATGCATAATTTTAGAGATTGTATTTTAAAACAATTTAGATATTTATGTGTTGATTGGCAACACTAAATTGGCCCTAGTGTGTGAATGTGAGTGTGAATGTTGTCTATCTGTGAGGTGGCGACTTGTCCAGAGTGTACCCCGCCTTCCGGCCGAATGCAACTGGGATATGCGGCAGCACCCCTGCGACCCCGAAAGGACAAGCGGTAGAAAATGGTGGATGGTTTTACAAAATACTTTCTTTAAGAATACAGTTTTTAATCAAAAACATTGATCAACTTTTTTGATATTGTTATTATAAGTAGAAGTAGTAGTAGTAGTGGTATTGGTATTATTTTAATTACTATTATTGATACTGTCGCTTTTATGTTTTATTATTGCATTTAATAAATATTGTATATGTATCTCTTCACAATTGCTTTGTAAATTCCTAACCCAAGTATTGTGAAGATGGGATTGGGTTAGAGTTGGGGTCACTCTATCTTCTTTTATTAGATTGATTAACATTCTGTATTTTTTGCAAATAAAACAAAAATGTTAAAAAAAATGAAAGACATGTTTAGGCCAACACCGCTGGTACAAGTCAAACTTCAGCAGTCAAGAGAAGCTTTTGTAACGTGTAACCCTAAAAATATTGTATTAGAATTTAAGTATAACCCATTTATTTATTATATACCAAATAATATATTACGAAAATCATGTTGAATACAAAAAACAAAATAAAAATAATGAATCCCTGCTCTGTATTAACTAGGGACCACTAATCTAAAGGCATCACTACTGTATTTGCAATACCAAAGAATAAACAGCAAAAATAAACACAGAGAAATAGTTTGGAATTGCGACTAACTCTCGTTAGTGGCTTAGAACAATGTGTGGGTTTAAAAGGCACCCTTGAAAATGGTTCAGGTCATATCTCACAAACTGAATTTTTAAAATCCAAATTGATGATTCGGCTTCAACCTATGCTCCCTTGTCCTGTGGTGTCCCTCAGGGTTCAGTTCTAGGACCAATCCTGTTTTCAGTGTACATGCTGCCCATTCAACACATTTTTAAAAAACATAATATATCATAACATCTTTATGCGGATGATACGTAAATCTATGTTCCTTTAAAGAAGAAAAGTGACACATGTTTAAAATCACTTTTAAAATGTCTTGAGGACATAAAAGCATGGTTGGTGGTAAACTTTCTGAACTTAAATTAGAACAAGACGGAAATTATTTTATTTGACTCAAAAGTAAAACAGAATGCTCACCCCAATGACCTGGACCCCCTGATGCCATATTTAAAACCCACAGTCACATTCTTGGTTTTAAGTTTGACATTGATTTTATATTAAAACATCAGATTAACTCCGTTTTACGATGTAGTTTTTAATCATCTAAGACTTTTAGCAAAAATTAAATCAGTTTTATCTTTTAACGACTCTGAGTGGTTAATCCATGTTTTTATTTAATCACGTTTGGACTACTGCAACTCCCTCTACATTTGAATGAACCAGGCCTCAATTGCTGGATTGCAGTTAGTCCAAAATGCTGATGCTCGCATTTTAACTGGCACTAAAAAACATGAACACATTACCCCCATTTTAGAATTCCTTCACTGGCTCCCAGTTCATTTTAGAATTCATTTTAAAATATTTTGGTTTGTTTTTAAATCTTTTAACGGATTAGCGCCACAACATATGTCAAACCTTTAAAAAATGTACACCCCCACAAGGTCTCTGAGGTCAGCTGATCAGTTTCTTCTTGTCGTCCCAAAAAACTGTTTAAAATCCAGAGGTGATCTTGCATTTTCTGCTGTGGCTTCAAACTATGGAACAATATCCCTATTAGTATTCGGTCGGCTGCCTCTTTAGTGAGTTTTAAATTACGTCCTAAAACATATTTTTACTTTTTGGCTTTTAAACCAGCATGAGAGTTGTGTGATTTCAGTCTATTTTATTTTCTCTGATATATTTTATGTATTTATTTGTTTTTTATAGTTAAATGTTTTATATTACTGACTTTCCTAGTATGTATGTCTCAACTTCTGTGCAACACTTTGTGAAACTTCTATTGTTTTTTGAAACGTGCTACATAAAGTGGATTGGGTTGGATTGGATTAGTACTAGAACATCTTTTCAAAATTTACTATAGCAATTTATCCTACCAAATCAACTATAATACCTCTAATAATCTAATACTAAACCTTCTAATTACTGACCCTATTCACAGAGTGAGTAAATAGGTTTGTCTTACGAAAAAGTTGTCGTCTTTCTGCGTGAATAAACAGAAACAAAGTGAATATGTTCTGTCTGATCTGTCATTGCAGAATCCAAGGAAGGACATACGAGCTAAAAAGTGCTGTGAGGCTGGTTAGCCAGCAGCTGCAGCATCATAAGCATCAAGATAGAGGCATGGAACACAAAGCCTGCAGCCCAGCGGACAAATGTGAAGCATTCAAACACACACAGAGGCCCCCAGCCAAACAAGGCAGTACATCTCTACTGAGCCACCAACGAGTAAATCCTTGCCGGCCTCCCTCCCAAATACCGCTGGCCGCTCCAACTGAGTCTCGGCTAATCACTCACCCAGAGTCCAATACAGACCGTCCTGCAGTGAATCAGCAGCCTCTTGCGGGATGCCAGCTGCCTTTGGAGGGGCGGGGGCGAGCCGGAGGCAGGCGTGGGGTGTCCTTCTGTTTCTCGCGTAGGGGTCCTCGGCTGGAGCCCTCCGCCTCCGTCTTCTCTGACCAGGAAGAGGAGGAGAGAGAGAGGAGGGAGCAAATGAAACAGCGGATCAAGGGAATACTAGAGGATCTAGACAGGGAAATTGATAGTGTTGGACAAAGCAAAATGGGAGCTAAAGAAGGCACTGAAATAAGGGACATGGTGAAAGATAATCACAGTAATGATGGGAGTCATGCTGATAAGCAGGAATTAGGAGTCGGTGAAAGTGTGCACACGTCCGTCTTAAGTAAAGATGGCGCCACCTGTGTTCCATGGCCTGTCGGTTTACTTCAATTCACCAAGTCTCAGCCGTGCATCTCTTACAGCTGCAACCCAAACTGTATTAAGTTAGCCCAAACACCGACAGAAGAAGAACATGCACAAAATCTGCATCAACCGGATGCATCAAACTCATGCGAGTCTGCTATTCTTACACCTGACACTCATTACTGTTTACAAAAAGAGGAAAGGCTCGCACGCAAAGCGAAAGAAGCTGAGGAGAATGTAAAAGAAGAAGCACACCTGTTTGTTGAGAACAAAAAGCTTTCATCATCGGGGGAAGGATCAGAAGGAGCGTCACACATGCTAAGTATAGAGCATCGTGTGAAGGCAGCCTCCTTTCCATTTGACCCCACTCATAGTGACAGCTCTAACACAAAAACTCAGACTCCTCCGGGAGACAGATTAGTAGGCGCAACAGGGATCGGGGAGAGAGCCATCACAGCCCTAAGCTGTAAATTAGAATCTGTCACCAAGCTTGACACACACGGGATATTCATCAGACCGTCCAGGTGTGAGAACGAGAGTGAGACCATGTCGGAGCGTGCCAGCGCTCCTCATTTACACGGTTGTATCGTACGCAAAAAGAGCAAAAGTAAAAGAATCATAAAGAAGCTAGGGAAGAGAAAGAGGGGGGGAAAGGACACAAATAGGCAACAATCAGTAAGGTGTAAAGTAAGGAGTGTAGTCTCTGCGGTCTTCAATGGCAGTGACAGACGAGCGGAGAATGGAGGGAGGTGTGGGGAGGAAAGGGAGGTTTGGTTGGAAAGAGGAAGGGTATGGAGAGCTGGGAGCAGCTGTCTCCCGGGGAGATCTGAGGCCGAGCCAGTTTACGTGTCTGTTAGTAATAGGAGGCCTCACAGGAGCCACAGCTTGGGATCGCAGCGCCTGGCAAGCGGAGACCAAGGTGAACGCCGCCACGTCTCCTCCCAGTTCTCCAGAGGTACGCCTGGCGTGGAGTGGGAGGCGGCTCTCCGGAGATCTCACTGCTCCTTACACTCTTTCTCCCCAGGATGCAACTCAAAGCTGTTTTGGGAATCAGGTCACCATAGCAACCCCAGGAGTTTCATTGACTGCAGTTACCCTGACAACAGCTGTGGTAGCAGCCCGCAAAGAAAGAGAAAACTCCTCCACGGGGACAGAACATTCATTCACAGTAACCGAAATAGTTGGGGACGCTTTGAAGAGACAGACAGGGGAAGGCGGGTTGGTTCCAAAGACGGAGATTTGTTCTCAGACTCAGAACAGTGGGAGTGTCATGGGGATGAGTCTAGATGGGGATGGAGAAACAGAGCTTTTGGGTGGGATTGGGGCAACAGGGCCAGCCCAAGTCCAAGCAGCGGGCACAGGACAGGCAGGAGGTTAAGCACAGAAGACATGGATTGGGATAGGTGGACATTAGGCAGCAGTGACAGCTGGGAAGACCGGCGGACACGCAGGTCCACCTCAGGCTCCAGGACAGGACCTGACAGCAGATGGAGCCCCAGCTGTAAGTGGGGGTCTTCCCGCTCCCACTTTAGGTACTTTTCCAGTCCTGAATGGTGGACAAGCAGGCGGACATACAGCCCAGATAAAAAGTCCAGTCACAGTTCCCGCTCCTGCAGCCCATGTAGCAGCATCAACGTCTCTGAGCTGAGCTGGGACTGGAGCAAGAGCAGCACATGTTTAGAAATGACTTGTGGGATGTCCCCCGTCTCATCCCAGTTACCAAAGAAGGCAAGGATGCGCAGTGGCTCCAAATATCCCTCCCAAAACTCAGTATCAGCTCTGATCCCAGACCCCAACACCCACCACAGTGACAGCAATATGTCCCAGTTGGAAGACAATCATGGTGGAAGTTCTGTCTCCGTGACCACAGACACAATCATCCCATGCCAAAGTAATCCTGTACCCCAGAAACCAATAAAGACGTTGCTTCTCCCCCTCATTGGGAAACTCCCTGCAATCCAGAGAAAGGCTCGAAGGAGAAGAGAACAGTTGGAGAGGAGTCAGGAAAAGGATTGTGAGGACATGTTAAATCAGAAATTGGACATTGGACATCCTATTGGCTTGGCAAGCAGTATGCCAAATATGTGTGCAGTGGAGATCAGGACTGAAGGCAAGGACACGGGTAGAGAGCCCGCTACGCCAATCAGCTTTACTGCAGAGGAGATGGACAAGTATCGCCTCTTGCAGGAGCAAGCTAGGGAGCACATGCAGAAAGTTCTGGAACAAAGTGAGGAGAAGGCAGAGGTTCGCGTGAACTTGACATGCACCACCCAGGTGGACGACAGTGGGACTTCAGAGGAAAGGTGCATACCTGCATCCTCCCTCAAGCTTCCACATAATCATCATCACTCGATACAAACATGTCCGGTCCTCCAAGAGAGGCTCCTGCACATCAACCCACAGGAGGACTTGATCCAGCATTTAGCTGTGGGTGTCCCCAACCTTCCCCACCTTGCATTGACTCCGCCTTTAGCCAGCCTCCATCATTTTCTTTTGCAGCACGCCAACTTCTCACACGCAACCTCCCCTTCTGACATCCACCCAGCTCAGCTCACTCACTCCCTGGGCTTCCCTCATCACCTTCAGCCTTCTGCCTTCCCGCTCTCTTCACTGTTTCCCTCCATCCTTCTTGCTCATCACCCCATCCCTCTCCTCCCTCCTCTTCCTCCTCCTCCAGCGGCCGCCTTTCCCGCAAACCATCTCTCCACACTTGTGCCGCAGCCTTTCATGGACAGAGCATGGCCACTGAGGTTCCAACAGAAAGCCTTGTGACGTCCACATTAGACGTCTGTAGCAACGAAGAGCATGCTTTTGGTAATGGAGCTACAGTATGTTGTCAGAATCGACACACGCAGAAAGCCCGCCTGTTGACGGTTTTCAATTCAAAATATGTTTCATTCATTTATCCCCTGCTGCGCCGTGACACAAAATGACTTTGATCATTTGCTTATTTGACGATTCGAGCTCATAATAAAGAGAAAGGTGCACCTGCTATACAAAGACAAGCTGGGCTCGTGTCCTTTCTTTCTTTATGACCAGCTACCTTTTGGAGTGCAGCCTCCGTGCCTCCAATAAAGTGCCGACAACAATGGAAACATTGCAACTCTCGCCTTTCATACCAGTGACCCGAGCCAACTTTCAACCAACATAAATAAATAAAGTCTTCCAATCGGCCGTAATGACGGCAACAACTACTCAGCCCGTTCACATGAGAAATTAGTCTCAATTAAATGTGCTTGGTAGTTAGTAGAAAAGGTGGCCTTTTGGGGCGATACAAATAAAATAAATGTACTGTAATTAAATTGTCATGCATGAACCTGATTTTTTTTTTTTTAAATATTACATTTTAAAGCAGGCGTGTCAAACGTAAGGCCCGAGGGCCGGATCAGGCCAGCAAACAGGTTTTATCCGGCCCACGGGATGAGTTTGCTAAGTATAAAAGTTAACCTGAAATTTTTGAATGAAAGAAACTGCTGTTCTAAATGTATCCACTAGATGTCGCAATAGAATTTTTTTGTATCTTTGTAGGTGATGCTACCCACATGTTAGTACATCAGTCGAGGAAAATGATCAAACTACATAAATAATCCTGTAATTTGATTTTGAAATAATTTTTTTAATCTTGATTGAAAATTAACACCAATGAGTTGAATGATGAACATTATGACATAATTCATTCATAAAATATAAATAACGACGAATAAATTAACCGCAACATGAGAATTGTGATTTGTACAATTTCAGAATGAGCTTCTTCTATTTTTTAACAAAGAAAACAATCTGAAGTTGTCTTTATTTTTAAGTTATCGTGCTGTGATTTTACCAGTTCAGCCAACTTGGGAGTAGATTTTTGTCCATGTGGCCCCCGATCTAAAATGAGCTTGACACCCCTGTTTTAAGGCAAATTATTCTCATGTTGTACATCAAAAAAATAAATTAGGAATTAAAAATAAAACATAATTTCCATTAAGGTTGCAACAATGAATCAATTGGAAAAAAGCTTTGGTTGATAGTTTAATTAGTGTAACTAAAACAATATTTAGACAGCATGGAGTGCCCAGAACTTTAATAATGCGGATATAGTTTCCGCACGGAAACTGGGTGCCTAATCTGTGGGGCAGCGAACATTGGAGGGTGTTTTTTATTTGTTATTAATGCAAACATGTGAAAAGTACAATTCAAATGTCAATGATGTGCGTTTATATGACAAAAAAAAAGAATAAAGATTATGGCAAGCAGAAAAATCTTATTTGTTTTCAACTTTTTTTACCCTAAAATCTGACTACTCGATTAATCGAACAAACTAATCAATAAAATACTCGATGACAGAAATAATCGATAGCGTCAGCTCTAATATTTATATTGTATGAAACAACTCTAAATATAAAATGACCTTTGTTTTTCCAGAGAGGGAAATATATTTTAAGTAGGGCTGTCAAATTTGCCCAGTTAAGGTATGTGATTAATCACAATATATAAATGCAGATTAATCCCGCAATTTATTTTGAGCCCACATGCTTCTTTACCTTAACCGCGGATGATTACCTGAAAGGCAGCGTGGGTTGCTGTGTGCAAAGAGGAGTGAGGCGATTCTGACGTGTCAAATTACACCCTGACGCGACTTTAGACAAAAGCAAGATCATTTGCCTACATTGCAGCGATGAATTGTCTTATTGCAGCACAACAACTTTAAAACAGCATCTAAAAAGAAAACATGTTTTTGAGGCATCTGCTCGCAAGAAGACTACTAGAACATCGACAAGAAGAAGTGGACAACAAACAACACTGGTGGACTATGCGGCATTGCTGCCTACAAAAGTACCACAAATAAGTTAAGCAATGCTTTTGTAGCAACTGTAATTAATCCAATTCAAGTGTGATTAATCTGATTTTTAAAATTACCATTTGACAGCACAAATTTCAAGATAAAATCAAAGACAAAAAAAGACTAACTGACTAATATTTTTTATTTCAAATCATGTTTTCAATATCAGCGAAATATCAACCATTAGTTTGGCAGTTCCTGTTGGTAATGCTGGTAAATGCTGTTTTATATTAGGATCGTAGAGTAATTGGCTCGATTACATAAATAATCACATATTATATGTATTATATAATAATTATTATCATCACAATACCAAGAATAACATGGCCCATGTATATATCATATATTATACATTATTAGTAAAATTCATCACAACAATATTGCATTTTTTAATGTTATATACTGTATAATACCATTGTTATATAATGATACAAACTGTTGGATTGCTGTCATCGGCGGTCACTCGAACGATTATGACGATCTTCCTGGTAGGGGTGTATCCCTTTATGGAGGATGCCTGTGCGTGACTTTGTTTAACATGGGGAGACTGGTGCACAGACAGTCACCACACAATCCTTGAAAGAATCGGGTCAGGGTCCAGTGGCATGGAGTCCAAGATGACTGGGGACCCTTTTCTGCTGCAGCCTTCTTCCGCCATCGCAGCCGTTGTGGTATTTCTTAAATCTACCGTCTTCCGCCTGCTCTGCCGTTGAGGTCTTCACCGTATCCCTGGCTAGGGGGCAGTCAGGTACTAGGCCTTTGCCAAGGGCCACCTGGGGTAACAGTAGAAAAGGGGTTAACATCCTAGTGCCCCAAGAACCCATAGAGGAGCCTCCACTGCACTTTAACGTCATGCCCAGGACACTGTATTAGTATTATCATTAGTAGTATAGCAGTAATACTGTATTTAAAAAATTATAAGCATGTATAAAACCTTTTACATTCCATTAGAGGCTGAGCCTTGGCAAACATTCACATTTCTGGTCATTTGTCAAGTGCAGTATGATTTTATTTTGTATTTTATTTAATTTTAATTATATTTTTGTAATTAATCAATCCAACAAAATAATACACAATAATACCATAGTAATACAATTCCAATTCCAAAACCAAACCCAGCCTAGCAACATTCAGGATAGCAATCAACAGAGCAATTGAGAGGACACACGAACATGACACAAAACAATCCAAAAGTAGTCAAACAAAAATTAATAATATCAACAGCGGTATCAATATTAATAATAATTCCAACATAGCAGTGATTAGGAATCCCTCATTGACATTATCATCACAACCATTTATTAAAAAAAATAAAAACATAAAAAAAATGAACAATAGTGTCACAGCGGCTTTCTGGTCATTTGTCAAGTGCAGTATAAAATCTTTCCAACAAATTCTGAATTATCATGAGAACATGTTGTTTGTATACTGTACTTTATACAACTTAAAGGCCTACTGAAACCCACTACTACCGACCACGCAGTCTGATAGTTTATATATAAATGATGAAATCTTAACATTGCAACACATGCCAATACGGCCGGGTTAACTTATAAAGTGCAATTTTAAATTTCCCGGGAAACTTCCGGTTGAAAACGTCTAGGTATGATGACGTTTGTGCGTGACGTCAATGGTTGAAGCGGAAGTAGTCGGCAGTGTTGGGTTAGTTACTGAAAACCAGTAACTAGTTACAATTACTAGTTACTTTATTTCAAAAGTAACTCAGTTACTAACTCAGTTACTTACACCAAAAAGTAATGCTTTACTGTGAAAAGTAACTATTTAATTACTTATTTTTTTCCCCCTTTTTTTAAGGCTCCCATTAATGCCCTTTTAGCCTTCATTTCAGTACTGTTATTGCACTGGAGAATAATACCATCTGTTGATCAACT
Source organism: Entelurus aequoreus (assembly GCF_033978785.1). Classification (NCBI taxonomy): domain Eukaryota; kingdom Metazoa; phylum Chordata; class Actinopteri; order Syngnathiformes; family Syngnathidae; genus Entelurus; species Entelurus aequoreus. The sequence continues at coordinate 31,409,491 of NC_084741.1, forward strand.
TGACATGCATTTGCATCACTGAACTCAGAAAGCAATGTGGTCTACATACAACACACAAAGACAAAGATATGTTTCAAAGGGCCAATTTATTTCAGGCCAGAAAAAATTGACAAAACTATTTTAAATAGCTGCAACATAATGGCACTTTAACTTTAACTCTAAGTAGATAGGATCTTTGATCCAAGGCACAACTTACATTTAACTAAAATGTTATTTTCTTTGTGCTCGACAAAAGAAAAGTATTGAGAATGTCTCCATGTTAAAAAAAACTCTACTTCTGGCTTCGCCATGATGTCTTGTTAGTTGTTATTAGAGTAGCGTTTGTGTGTGTGTGGCCCTTTAAGATATGACAGCATGAGAGGTGAGTAAAGTCAGTGAGTGAGTGGGCGAGAGAGGTGAGGGAGCGGCGACAGTGAGTGTGTGTAGGTGCTCTAGCTTGGTGGATGGCTGCGTGCAATAAAGTCACAAAGTTGCAACAAACCGCCGGGCTCGTCATTCACCCTCAGCTGTAAAGACTCTCTTCCGGGTAAAGTGAAGGTTGTTAGACCCGAAGTACGACTCTGGAGGAACGTCTCCCCTGCGGGGAGGCGTGCTTTCTGTGGGTGGGGGAAAGCACGCCTCTTCTTTTCCACCGGAGCGCGCCAATAAAACACACTCAGATCTTCAGTTTCTAGCCGATACTACATACAAATAACGTAAAATAACGCAGTAACGCATCATGCAGTAACGGTAACTGAGTTACTGTATATAAAAAAATAACGCGTTAGATTACTAGTTACCGCCGAAACTAACGGCGTTACTTAGTAACGCGTTACTGTAACGCCGTTAGTCCCAACACTGGTAGTCGGACACATTGTATCCCAATACAAACAGCTCTGTTTTCATCGCAAAATTCCACAGTATTCTGGACATCTGTGTTGGTAAATCTTTTGCAATTTGTTTAATGAACAATGGAGACTGCAAAGAAGAAAGCTGTAGGCGGGATCGGTGTATTAGCGGCTGGCTGCAGCAACACAACCAGGAGGACTTTGAGGAAAGCAGACGCGCTATCCGACGCTAGCCGCCGACCGCATCGATGATCAGGTGAAGTCCTTCGTCGCGCCGTCGATCGCTGGAACGCAGGTGAGCACGGGTGTTGATGAGCAGATGAGGGCTGGCTTAGGTGGATAGCTAATGTTTTTAGCATAGCTCTATCCCGCAGCTAAGTTAGCTTCAATGGCGTCGTTAGCAACAGCATTGCTAGGCTTCGCCAGGTGGGACAGCATTAACCGTGTAGTTACAGGTCCAGTGTTTGGTAGTATTGTTGACCTTCTGTCTATCCTTCCAGTCAGGGGTTTATTTCTTTTGTTTCTATCTGCATTTAAGCACGATGCTATCATGTTAGCTCCGTAGCTAAAGTGCTTCGCCGATGTATTGTCGTGGAGATAAAAGTCACTGTGAATGTCCATTTCGCGTTCTCGACTCTCATTTTCAAGAGGATATAGTATCCGAGGTGGGTTAAAATACAAATCCGTGATCCACAATAGAAAAAGGAGAAAGTGTGGAATCCAATGAGCCCTTGTACCTAAGTTACGGTCAGAGCGAAAAAAGATACGTCCTGCACTGCACTCTAGTCCTTCACTCTCACGTTCCTCATCCACAAATCTTTCATCCTCGCTCAAATTAATGGGGTAATCGTCGCTTTCTCGGTCCGAATCGTTCTCGCTGCTGGTGTAAACAATGGGGAAATGTGAGAAGCCCTTCAACCTGTGACGTCACGCTACTTCCGGTACAGGCAAGGCTTTTTTTATCACCGACCAAAAGTTGCGAACTTTATCGTCAATGTTCTCTACTAAATCCTTTCAGCAAAAATATGGCAATATTGCGAAATGATCAAGTATGACACATAGAATGGATCTGCTATCCCCGTTAAAATAAGAACATTTCATTTCAGTAGGCCTTTAAAGTATTTGAATATGCGGCACCTGTAAACCAGTGTTCTACAACGACACTAGTTTTTAAATATTCACACAATGACCAATCCTGGGTTCGAATAATGACAAACAATAACAAAAAAAAGCCCACCCTTAACTTTGAAAACAGCATACAACTGAAGTGACATCCATACGCCACACATACCATAGCTTCCTACATGTTGTTATGAAAGTTAGTGAGGTAGATGTGTGCTGTTAAAAAATGGGAAAATGTTACTTTCATGCTTTTTCATTTGCTTTTGAATGACCTGGAGGGTTTGTTGTGTTGGTGCAACAGATGCATGTACTGTAGTACTGTTAAGTATTCCAGTACTGGGAATACAACACTGTTACTTTAGTTTTGTTTTCCCGGGAAATAAAACGTCGAGTGAAAGTATGCATTAATTCAGCTGATAAATGAGCTTAAGGTTATTTAGCTCATGTTTTTTTATGATCCCTTTAAAAGTTGAGGGTATTAAAATAATGACTTGCTAAAAACAAAAGCAATTGGTTAGCAGTTAACTTTAAATGTTTGCAAATTAAACTTGATGCTATTTCCAAGAAAGAAAACACCTCAAAAACTCAGAGTTAGAAAAAAAAAAAAACGTTACATTTGTTCTTTGGCTTATTCAAAAGGAGGTTCAACCTCTACAAGGGTCGTTCAAAAAAGAACATAAACAGGAAACAACATTATGTGATCGTGACTCACACCTGTGAACAACCTTTGACATAATTTTTTCAAGGATTCAATGAGCTTTATTTTTCATACTTGTTCAAATTTGCACATATTCACTACACAATTTGGACTCAGGTCCCGGGAGGGGCAGAAAGAGCAGAAGGAGACTATGGAGCATCCAGCAGTCTGACAGCTTCAGGGAAGAAGCCGTCTCTTAACCTTGTGGTTTTACTCCTTTACTTTCCAGCGTGTTTCGGGTCAGGGCTGCATCTCTTCAGGTCAATCGAGTGTTTGAGTGACAGGAAGAAAAGCTGACTGACTTGGGAAGTAGTTGTTTGGCGTTGACTTTCGTGTCTTTCTCAAACGTCCAAATATAAATTCACTTGTCTTTTTTAGCCTTTTTGTCTAGGAAAGAAACACTAACATATTTCTTCCTATTAGAGTGGGAATTATGTCAATGGTTTACTTGTTTGTACACGGAACAAAAATATAAATGCAACACATTTGTTTTTAAGTCTTATTTTTCAAGAGTTGAACTCAAAAGTGTAAAACTTTTACATAAACAAAAAATACCTTTTCCTCTCAAATATTGTTCACAAATCTGTCTAAATCTGCGTTAGTGAGTATTTTTTCTTTGCCAAGAAACATGGATTGATGATAAAAAAGGAATAGATTTTGATCTGGAGGGATATGAACTAAACTACATCAACAGAACGAACAAAAATGGAGGAGGAGTTGCTGTGTACGTGATGAAGAACCTGAACTACAAAGTGGTAAAAAACATGTCATTTGCCATAGATAATATCTTAGAATGTATAACCATTGAAATATGTCAGGAAAAAAGCAAAAACATATTCATCAGTTGTATATATAGATCACCTAAGTCAAGTATAGAAACATTTGAAGAATGGATCAAGGCAACTTACATGGACAATGGTCAAAGAATAATGTTCTTATGTGGTGACTTTAATATTGACTTATTGAACCCCAACAAGCAAAAGTCTATTGATGACTTCATTGATACAATGTACAGCATCAGTCTATATCCTAAAATCACAAAGCCAAGCAGAATCACAGGACAATGTGCCACGCTTATTGATAATATTTTTACCAATGATTTTGATAATAACACTACAAGTGGTCTACTTATAAGCGACGTTAGTGATCATCTGCCAGTTTTTACAATATATGATGGAAACTACAAGAAGAACATGGAAGACAAAAGGACATTTCGAAGACTATGCACAGAGAAGAGGATGACTGCCTTCAAAATTGAGCTACAAAAGCAAGATTGGGACAATGTGTATAATGAAAAAGAGGTTGATGAAGCATATGAACATTTCTTAAACAAGTTCATAATACTTTATGACAAACATTGTCCATGGATACAACTCAGTAACAAGCAGAGAAAGAATAATCAACCATGGATGACAAAAGGATTAAAAAATGCTTGTAAGAAGAAGAATACACTATATAGAAAATTTATAGAACAAAGAACTATAGAGGCAGAAATTAAGTACAAAAAGTATAAAAACAAGTTAACAGACATACTACGATCATGTAGAAAATAATATTACAGTGAATTATTGGACAGGAACAAAAATAATATGAGAGCAACATGGGGCATCCTCAATAGCATTATTAAAAATGGAACTAAGAGGGACTACCCTCAATACTTCTTAGATGAAAATAAAAAAAATGACAACATAAAGGAAGTAGTTGAAAGCTTCAATAATTATTTTGTAAATATTGGACCGAAGATTGGAAGAAAGGATTCCAGACCCAGTTCCAATTGAGGACTATAATGATACCATAGAGCGAAATCCCAACTCCATGTTCCTCAGTAATGTGACACAGGAGGAAATAGTTACAATCGTGAAAAAATGTAAATCTAAGACTTCAACTGATTGTAACGGAATTGATATGGAAACGATAAAAAAGGTTATTGAAGAGATCTCAGGACCATTAATGTATATTAGTAATCTATCATTTCAAACAGGTACATTTCCAAACAAAATGAAAATAGCTAAAGTTGCACCAATGTATAAGACTGGAGACAAACATCAATTTACAAATTATAGACCTGTTTCTTTACTTCCACAATTTTCTAAAATCATTGAAAAACTGTTCAATAACAGATTAGAAAGTTTCATAAATAAAAATAGAATACTTGAAGAGAACCAATATGGATACAGAGCTAATGTTTCAACTTCAATGGCTTTAATTGAAATTACAGAAGAAATTACCAATGCAATAGACAGTAAAAAATGTGCGGCAGCGGTTTTTATGGATCTAACTAAAGCATTTGACACAATTAATCAAAATATTTTAATCAAAAAACTAGAACGATATGGCATCAGAGGGTTAGTCTTAAACTGGATAAGAAGTTATCTAACGAACAGGAAACAATACGTGAAGCTAGGCGAACACACGTCTACAACGCTAAATATATCCTGTGGTGTACCTCAGGGATCAATATTAGGACCTAAATTATTCAATCTCTATATAAATGACATTTGTAAAGTTACAAAAGATTTAAAGTTAGTATTATTTGCGGATGATACAACAGCGTTTTGTTCAGGAGAGAACACACAGGAGATAATACAAATAATAACAGAAGAAATTAACAAATTAAAAAGATGGTTTGACAAAAACAGACTATCGTTGAATCTTAGTAAAACTAAAATAATGCTATTTGGTAACAGTAGAAGAGAAAGTCAAACACAAATACAAATAGACGGAATAGAAATTGAAAGAGTAAACGAAACCACATTTCTAGGTATAATGATTGATGATAAATTGAACTGGAAATCTCACGTAAAAAATATACAACATAAAGTTGCAAGAAACACGTCAATAATGAATAAAGCAAAACATGTTCTAGACCAAAAATCCCTTCATATTCTCTACTGCTCACTAGTGTTACCATATCTGAGCTACTGTGTAGAAATATGGGGAAATAATTACAAAAGTACACTTCATTCATTAACGGTGTTACAAAAAAGATCAGTTAGAATAATACATAATGTTGGATATAGAGAACATACAAACCCTTTATTTATTGAATCAAAAATACTGAAATTCCACGACATAGTGAATTTGCAAACAGCTAAAATTATGCACAAAGCAAACTATAACCTGCTACCCAAGAATATACAACAATTCTTCTCAAAAAAAAGAGGAGAAATATAATCTTAGAGAAAAACGTAATTTAAAACATTTGTTTGCACGTACAACACTTAAGACCTTCAGTATATCAGTATGTGGAATTAAATTATGGAATGGATTAAGCAAAGCAATCAAACAATGTACTAATATGATACACTTCAAGAAACTCTTCAAACTTAAAGTGTTTACAAAGTACAAAGAAGAAGAACTATGACAAACATTCTCAATTTATTTCATCCATCCATTCATTCATTCTTAAAGTAATCTTACTTATCTCATCATATGAAATATGACTGACTTCACCAATTATTATTATTAAATTCTTACTATTATTTATTTATTTATTTTTATTGTGATTACTTATGGAGTTTATTGTGAACAAATTGTGAACAGGAAGTGAACAAAAAGTTTTGCAACTGTTATGTAAAGAAAGGGGGTAGGATTAAATAAGCTCTGCTTCTTCCTACTCCTTTTCGAACATGTTGAAAAGAAACCGGAAATTGTGATGTATCATGTTGTATGCTTGCATGTTCGAAATAAACTCAAAACTCAAACTCAAACTCAAGATAAACCATCCCCCCTCACAGGTTTAGCATATCAAAATGCTGATTAAACAGCATGATTATTGCACATGTGTGCCTTAGGCTGTCCACAATAAAAGGCTACTCTGAAATGTGCAGTTTTATCACACAACACAACGCCACAGATGTCACAAGTTTTGAGGGAGCATGCAGTTGGCATGCTGACTACAGGAATGTCCACCAGAGCTGTTGCCTGTGAATTTAATGATCATTTATCTACCATAAGTGGTCTCCAAAGGTGTTTCAGAGAATTTGGCAGTCCATCCAACCGGCCTCACAACTGCCTACCACGTGTAACCACACCAGCCCAAGACGTCCATATCTAGCAGGTGCACCTCCTTGATTCCCGGACAGCTGCTGCAACAGTTGGTTTGCATAACCAAATAATTTCTGCACAAACTGTGAGAAACAGTCTCAGGGAAGCTCATCTGCATGTTTGTTGTCCTCATCAGTGTCTCGACCTGATTGCAGTTTGTCATCGTGACCGACTTGAGTGGGCAAATGCTCACATTCGATGGTGTCTGGCGTGTTGAAGAGGTGTTCTCCTCACGGATGAATCCCGGTTTTCACTATTCAGGACAGACGGCAGACAGCGTGTGTGGCGTCGTGTGGGAGAGCAGTTTGCTGATGTCAATGTTGTGAATGGAGTGGCCCGTGGTGGGGTTATGGTATGGGAGGGCGTATGGTATGGACAACGCACGCAAGTGCATTTTATTGATGGCATTTTGAATGCACAGGATACTGTGACGAGATCCTGAGGCCCATTGTTGTGCCTTTCACCCAAGACCATCACCTCATGTTGCAACATGACAATGCACGGCCCCATGTTGCAAGGATCTGTACACAATTCCCGGAAGCTAAAAACATCCCAGTTCTTGCATGGCCAGCATACTCACTGGACATGCCACCCATTGAGCATGTTTGGGATGCTGCAGATCGGCGTATACGACAGCGTGTTCCAGTTCCTGCCAATATCCATCAAGTTGGCACAGCCATTGAAGAGGAGTGTACCAACATTCCACAGGTCACAGTCAACATCCTGATCAACTCTATGCGAAGGATATGTGTTGCACTGTGTGGCACAAATGGTGGTCACACCAGATACTGACTGCTTTTCTGACCTTTAATAAAGCAAAACTGCACATTTCAGTGTGGCCTTTTATTGTGGGCAGCCTAAGGCACACCTGTGCAATAATCATGCTGTTTAATTAGCATTTGGGTATGGCACACCTGTGATTTGGGATGGATTATCTTGGCAAAGAAGAAATGCTCACTAACAAAGATTTAGACAGATTTGTGACCAATATTTGAGAGGAACAGGTATTTTGTGTATGTAGTAAAAATGTTACATCTTTGAGTTCAACTCATGAAAAATGGGAGCAAAAACAAAAAGTGTTGTGTTTTAATTTTTGCATTTATTTTTGTTCACTATGGATTTTGTGGCACTTGGACATACAGTATTAGGTATAATGATCACTATTATAATTATTAATATTATTTCTAATATTGTTACTTCAATTATAATAAAAAACAACCTTAATATAAGACAACTTAATTTTTCCAGACCAATTTGTGCACAAATATTTTTAATCTTTTTTTTTTTTTCCAATAGCAGTGAAGTAACTGAATGATTTCAGTGTGTGTGTATGTGTGTGTGCGTGTGCCTGCGTGTGTAGGTGTCTGTGTCCGTGTGAATGACAGGAAGAAAAGCTCTGACTCTCTTTGGGAAAAGTTGCCCAGTGATAACTTGTGTATAAATCGTTAGAATATAAGCAAAATTGTTACATTCTCTGGTCTGGACCCCAGGATGCAAAGCAAGTAAGGCAACATGCAGGCAATAATTCAGTTTTATTAGGATACACAGGTAGTGCAAAACAAATTTAGTGCAGCATGGAAGTGCACGAATGACAAACACTTAATTGCTGAGGTACAAAGCAAAATGATCCAAGTTAAAAGTAAATAGACTAGGTTAACTAATGGACAAAATTGAGGTGCAGCAGAAGGCGAATCCAACGTGAAGGAAAACTAAAACAGGAGCTTTAGTACAGCAAATGATTAAAAAAAAACAGGAAAACAAACAAAATTGTCGTGTGAGATAATGACAAAAAAATCTTCTTCATACTGTTTTTAAAAGAAAAATAGGCCAATGACCTGACAGTTACTTTAATGTTTAATGATGAGGACAGTTTGAAGAAGGAACAGATTACTTCTATTCCCATGAATTCCTACAGGAACAAATGTTTCACGAGCCGAACATATGAGCCGGCAGCGTGTGCAGCTGTACCTACTGCTTTCACCAGTGAGACCGCCTCAGTCTGATATCCAATTTGACCTTCAGCGCATCGATTGAAGCCTAAAATCTAAAACAACCTATTCTGTTTCATGACTGCACTCCGCTTGTGCGACTTGACTAACACGTCTCACGAGAAGAAGAAAAGAACAACCTTATTGCATCATTGATGACACACTGATTGGCTCGCCTCTCACATCTCTTGCCATGCAGGCATCAATGGTGCTTAGTCGCAGCTGCGATGCAATCAGGTCTGGTGTGAAAATCCCAAAATCCATCTACATTGTCCAAAGGTGTAAATGTGGTTTGTTTGTATGTGATTGATGGGCAACTAATCCATGATGTACCCCAAACAGTCAGCTCAGATAGGCTCCAGCTCACCCCCAAACATTATAAGCAGTAGAAAATAAATGAAGGCACATACCTCAGATGTTGTACGCCCTCTTGTCATATGATTCAGTTTTGAACAAGAATCCGGTCTTTGTACAGTATACCGGCTGGGCATCAATGAGTTCCCAAACAAAGAATCCTACACTCTGGAACGCCCTCCCCGACCATCTTAGAGCACCACAGTTTTTCGACCGTTTTAAGAAGGGACTAAAAACCCACTTTTTTAGCACAGCTTTTATCTAATTTCTCTTCCTTCTTGTTTTTAAATACACTGCTTGCCTATACGTTTTATCCAGTGCTTTCATGTTTTTATTTATATTGTATCTATGTTTCTATGTTTTATCTAGTGCAGTGGTTCTTAACCTTGTTGGAGGTACCAAACCCCACCAGTTTCATATGCGCATTCACCGAACCCTTCTTCATTAAAAAATGTATATATATATATATATATATATATATATATATATATATATATATATATATATATATATATATATATATATATATATATATATATATTTCAAATTCAAGACAAAGTTATGTTTTTTTTACCGGTGCACAAAATGAACCATGCATGAACATCACCTTGTTCAAAGAACAAAACCAACACAGTGCATAAACTCACAACAATTTACACACATACAAATCAGTGTAACTTCTGCTGTTGCCGTATCCATAATACGCCGATATGGAGAAGTTTTTATTTACACAATGAGTCAGGTGTGTCTCGACATCCGCGGCGGAGGGTCCGCCGAACCCCTGAGGCCGACTCACCGAACCCCTAGCATCCGATCGAACCCAGGTTGAGAACCACTGATCTAGTGTTTTTCATGTTTATATTTCTATTTTAATTTTCTATTTTATATTCAAACTTTCTTTTTTTTTTTTTTTAATTTAAATACTTTGTAGCATTTTGAGATTTTAACAAATGTAAAGTGCGTTACAAATGCAATTCATTATTATTATTATTATTATTATTATTAGAAATTTTCGATAATATCGGACTGCCGATATTATCGGCCGATAAATGCTTTAAAATGTAATATCCGAAATTATCGGTATCGGCTTCAAAAAGTAAAATTTGTGACACCGCTGTACGGAGTGGTACACGGACGTAGGGAGAAGTACAGAGCGCCAATAAACCTTAAAAGGCACTACCTTTGCCTGCCGGCCCAATCACATAATATCTACGACTTTTCACACACACAAGTGAATGCAACACATACTTGGTCAACAGCCATACAGGTCACACTTAGGGTGGCCGTATAAACAACTTTAACACTAATACAAATATGCACCACACTGTGAACCCACACCAAACAAGAATGACAAACAGATTTCGTGAGAACATCCACACCGTAACACAACATAAACACACCAGAACAAATACCCAGAACTTCTTGCAGCACTAACTCCTCCGGGACGCTACAATATTCACTCCCCGCTAGCCCCTATCCCCCCGCCCCCTCCACATCAACCCTGCCCCCCCAACCCCGCCCACCTCAACCTCCTCATGCTCTCTCAGGGAGAGCATGTCCCAAATTCCAAGCTGCTGTTTTGAGGCATGTTAAAAAAAATAATGCACTTTGTGACTTCAATAATAAATATGGCAGTGCCATGTTGGCATTTTTTTCCATAACTTGAGTTGATTTATTTTGGAAAACCTTGTTACATTGTTTAATGCATCCAGTGGGGCATCACAACAAAATTAGGCATAATAATGTGTTAATTCCACAACTGTATATATCGGAATCGGTAATTAAGAGTTGGACAATATCGGAATATCGGATATCGGCAAAAAAAACATTATCGGACATCTCTAATTATTATTATTATTATTATTGGCTGGGCATCAATGAGTTCCCAAACAAAGAATCCTACACCTTGGTGACTTCCTCGGATGCAGAGACGGAGGTGATGTGCAGGAAAAGTGTTTTTAATCACACTCACTTGGGAGTCCCAAGTGAGTATCCATGGATACTTGTGATTGCAATCACAAGTTGCGAAAACAAGAAGTGGCACCGGGGCCATATGAGCCATAGAAAGCCACAGAAAACGCACCGGTACTCACAAAGAACGAGGGCAAAATGTTGATTAGGTGGCAGATGCATATTTGCAAGGCCATTTTCAAGAAGAATACTTAAGAGAAACTACGTCGGCCGACGATGGAATGGTTTGCCCGCGACTTTCACACGAATCAACCGACTATGACCAACTACCAACTACAGGCGGTACCACTGGCTTATACGGTGTCAAATAGGTGCTATAAATTGTGAGTTCAAATATTTTATTTCTTAATTTTATGTTTCATTTGTTTTATACAATTCTCTTAATTTTGACAGTACCACGTAATATATGTTTTAATTGCTGAAGCGGGTTTATTGAATGTTAAATGCGCCGAGAAATAGACCCTTTTGTACACTGTTGAGGGGGTTCAATGGCCAGTAGTGTGCAAGTGGGTTTTTGTATAGTATCTCCAGCCGTGTCCAAGTGGTGACATCAATTACGCCACTGACAGACACACGTTTTTACACACACACTGATCGAAATAGACAGATTTTTATTTTACTCACACACAAATCGAAATTAAAACATGCGGATCTGATCATACACACACATTGAGATACAGACACACAAACTACTATACGAAGACATGAATCGGATGACAGATGCACATATTGAGATACTCGTTTATGAATAATTTTGCTACAATTATACTTCCATACTATCGTGCCACAAACGATGGAGAGAGAATCCTCAGTTCAATGTGTGTGTCATAATTGGATTGTCAGAAATAAAAAAATATCAACCGTATTGCCTATTCCGCAATATCATTTGATCATTTTTAGATTCTGGATGACTTCAGGGGCTGATTACCACAAATGACATTGATTTGTTTTGGTGTTTTTTATGTTTTTTCATAAGTCCTATATGAAAAAACTTGCAATATTCATGTATTCTTCCATGCATTCCTGGATCATTCCAGATGCGCCATCACAACAATGGTGCGCTAAAAAGTAGGTTATGTTGTCTAGATCGCAGTTCTACAGTATATCACCCAGAAAAGGTGATGTGTGTGTGCTGCATATTCCACAATACAACAAAACTACACATGTCAGACCATGAGTGTCAAACTCATTTTAGATCGGGGGCCACATGGAGAAAAATCTACTCCCAAGTGGGCCAGACTGGTAAAATCAGGGTAGGATCACTTAAAAATAAAGACAACTTCAGATTGTTTTCTTTGTTTAAAAATAGAACATGCACATTCTGAAATTGTACAAATCATAATGTCAAGTGTAACTTTAGCTGCACGGGTTTCCCACACTTGAAAAGGGAAGGATTTGACCAGACTCAGGATTTCACTCAGTTTGCGGATTTATTGACCAGATACAGGAAGGTGAAAAACCTTTAAACATATACGAAAAACAAAGTATTAAACTCGAATCAGTATTTACACAAACTCAAAGCACATATACTAGGCAAAATAATATATTCAACATGGCCTATATTAACAATTGCTCATTGAGTCAACCAAGGCAGGTGGGCAAAGGCAAAACTGTAAAATGTTAGCATTAATAAACAGAAGCCCAGTTCTTTTTGTAGAACCATTTCCCCTTAAATTACCGGTAACCTGTTTTTTTCCTTGTATCTTAACCAAGATCATTTTACATATTTTATTCTATACATACTTGCCAACCTTGAGACCTCCAAATTCGGGAGATTTGGGGGGGCGGGGGATTGAGGTGCGCGGGGCCAGGGTTAAGGGGTAGTGGTATAATTATAGCTAGAATTCACTTAAATTAAAGTATATATATATATATATATATATATATATATATATATATATATATATATATATATATATATATATATATATATATATATATATATATATATATATATATATATATATATATATAAAATAAATACTTGACTTTCAGTAAATTCTAGCTATACATAAATATGTCTTTTATTATATATATATACATATAAATAAAATAAATACTTGAATTTCAGTGTTCATTTATTTACACATATACACTCCTCTCTACTCATTGTTGTGTTGGAAAGTGCAATGCTTTGCAGCCAGTAGCACAGCCTTTGAAGAGCATAGGTATGTGCAGTGTAATATTCTGGGTTGGAGTCAATAACCAGGCGAGGTGATGAAGTTACGTCTCTTTACTTCATACTTCAGAACCCACTCCCACACTTGCCGTCAGTGTGCGCAATACAACGTAAACCGTTGGCCAACCAAAAAGTAACCACAAAACACTATAGAGTTCTGTGGTTACTTTTTAAACCGTTGGCCAACCAAAAAGTTACTTTTTGGTTGGCCAACGGTTTACGTTGCATTGCGCACCCTGACGGCAAGTGTGGGAGTCGGTTCTGAAGTATGAAGTAAAGAGCGGACGTGACGACAGGCTGTCCTCACTCAGGTCCGCACAGACTTGGAGGGGGCGTGCCTTATCGGGAGAAATTCGGGAAAATGGTTGTGCCGGGAGATTTTCGGGAGAGGCGCTGAAATCCGGGAGTCTCCCGGAAAATTCAGGAGGGTTGGCAAGTATGATTCTATATCAGTGGTTCTTAACCTGGGTTTGATCGAACCCTATGGGTTCGGTGAGTCGGGTTAAGGGGTTCGGCGGAGGTCAAGACACACCCGACTCATCGTGTAAATAAAAACTTATTTTATTACGGATACGGCAACAGCAGAAGTCAGACTGACTTGCAGGTGTGTAATTTGTTGTGAGTTTATGCACTGTGTTGGTTTTGTTCTTTGAACAAGGTGATGTTCATGCACGGTTCATTTTGTGCACCAGTAAAAAAACATGGTAACATTTTAGTATGGGGAACATATTCACCATTAATTAGTTCCTTATTAACATGAAAATTAGTAACATATTGGCTCTTAACTAGTCATTATTAAGTACTTATTAATGACTTATTCTGCATGGCCTTATTATAACCCTAACCCTCTAATCCTGGCGCTAACCCTCTAACCCTAACCCTAACCAAATAACTCTAAATTAAGTCTTTGTTACTTAGAATATGTTCCCCATACTAAAGTGTTACCAAAAACATAACTTTGTCTTGAATTTGAAAAGAACATTTTTTTATTTTTCACTAAAGAAGGGTTCGGTGAATGCGCATATGAAACTGGTGGGGTTCAGTACCTCCAACAAGGTTAAGAACCACTGTTCTATATTCTAATTCAAATCACACCTTTAATACAACTGAAATCAAGTACAGCAGACAGATTTTGCAAAATTCACCTTAAACTAATTCAAATAATCACACAATTTACCAACTGCAAAGCAGTCAATGCAGTGTGACCTTTTAACCTCAACAAGCAACACATTGAACAAAGCAATACATGATTTGTTTGCTCCCTAAGCACAGACCGAGGCTTCTGTGTTCCAAACAGTTTGTTTCGGCCCAGTAAAAAGACATGAGCTTACCGGTAGCCTCTTTGATCTTTTCCTTTTCCCAATGCGTTTTAGTCCAATGATTTTGTATGCGATGGTGTCCTGCTGCCATCAGCTGCTCTGCAAGACCACTGGACAAAGTTCTGAGCAGCCAAACTTATATGGAGTGCTGGCGTGAGCTGCCAATTAGGCTGATTGTGGTTACCTGTGAAGAGGTGAGGCTGATGTCATCAGCACACGCTCACAGGCAAACCTCCCCCACAGATCGCCGCAACACATAATGGGTTTTCTTTACAATTACCTGTTGCTGTTAATAATATATATACCTTATTTGTCGTTATTTATATCTTCTGAATAAATTATGTGATAATGTTGGTGTTAATTTTCAATCTAAATCTAAATTTAAAAAAAAAAAGATATCACAATCAAATTACAGTATGGTATTTATGAAGTTTGATAATTTTCCTTGACTGATGTACTAACATCGTGTGTTTTATTTTTTACATCGTTACGTCTCGTCTCGATTACTGTAACGTATTATTTTCGGGTCTCCCTATGTCTAGCACAGTTGTTCTTAACTTTGTTGGAGGTACCGAACCCCACCAGTTTCGTATGCGCATTCACCGAACCCTTCTTTAGTGAAAAATAAAATGTTTTTGGTTTTTTTCAAATTCAAGAAAAAATCATATGTTTTTTTACTGGTGCACAAAATGAACCGTGCATGAACATCACCTGGTTCAAAGAACAAAACCAACACAGTGCATGAACTCACAACAAATTACACACCGTACACACATTACCATTAATTAATTAACGTGGACCCCGACTTAAACAAGTTGAAAAACGTATTCGGGTGTTACCATTCAGTGGTCAATTGTACGGAATATGTACTGTACTGTGTAAACTGTACTGTTTCATATAATGTATTCTCTTCCTTTGCAATCTGCTAGTAAAAGTTTCAATCGATCAATCAAACAACCTGCAAATCAGATGGAAAATTAGGGGGAACATTGTTTGGGGTATCCATAATACGCCGATAGGGAGAAGTTTTTATTTACACGATAAGTCGGATGTGTCTTTACCTCCGTGGCGGAGGCTCCGCCGAACCCCTGAGGCCGACTCACCGAACCCCTAGGGTCCGATCGAACCCAGGTTAAGAACCACTGGTCTAGCATTAGAAGATTACAGTTGGTACTATAGGCCTATACTGGCTCACCTGCACTGGCTTCCTGTGCACTTAATTTGTGACTTTAAGGTTTTCCTACGTACGTATAAAATACTACACGGTCTAGCTCCATGCTATTTTGCCGATTGTATTGTACCATATGTCCCGGCAAGAAATCTGCGTTCAAAGAACTCTGCTTATTAGTGATTCCCAGAGCCAAAAAAAAAGTCTGCGGGCTATAGAACGTTTTCTATTGGGGCTCCAGTACTCTGGAATGCCCTCCCGGTAACAGTTAGAGATGCTACCTCAGTAGAAGCATTTAAGTCCCATCTTAAAACTCATTTGTATACTCTAGCCTTTAAATAGACCCCTCTTTTAGACCAGTTGATCTGCCGTTTCTTTTCTTTTCTGCCCCCGTCTCCCTTGTGGAAGTGGGGGGCACAGGTCCGGTGGCCATGGATGAAGTGCTGGCTGTCCAGAGTCGGGACCCGGGGTGGACCTCTCCCCTGTGCATCGGTTGGGGACATCTCTGCGCTGCTGACCCGTCTCCGCTCGGGATGGTCTCCTGCTGGCCCCACTATTATGTGAGATCCACTATGGACTGGACTTTCACAATATTATGCTAGACCCACTCTACGTCCATTGCATCCGGTCTCCCCTAGAGGATGCGGGTCACCCACATCTGCGGTCCTCTCCAAGGTTTCTCATAGTCATTCACATTGACATCCCACTGGGTTGTGAGTTTTTCCTTGCCCTTATGTGGGCTCTGAACCGAGGATGTCGCTGTGGCTTGTGCAGCCCTTTGAGACAATTGTGATTTAGGGCTATATAAATAAACATTGATTGATGATTGATTGACATATGTAGCATCATCTACAAATATACAAAGAATTGCTATTGCGACATCCAGTGGACACATTTAGAACAGCTGTTTCTTTCATTCAAAAATGTCAGGTTAAATTTTATACTTCGCAAATACATCCCGCGGGCCGGATAAAACCTGTTCGCGGGCCTGATCCAGCCCTCAGGCCATACGTTTGACACCCCTGCTCGACTGTTGGAGCATATGACGTCATGAAAGTGGAGTGTCTCCATGGTGACTGCCAGTAGTACGCAAAAATCCTTATTTAAATAATGGTGGTCTGCACCAGTGACGTGCAGTCAGGCGAGGCAGGTGAGGCGGGGCTTCACGTGCCATCATGGAAAGAAAAATGTGTAAAAAGAAAAACAATCTATTAAATTGTTATATGTATCCAGTGATTATACTATAAAGTTATTTTACATTTAACTTCACCAGTTTTACATTATTTTTATTCAAAATCGCTAAATTTTCACATTTGCCGTTCAAATACTGAGAAGAGCCAGTTGAGGCACGTCACTGCGTTGTGCCTCAACATGGATTGCGGACTCGGCTAACTGCTGGCCTGCTGTGCAGTGAGACCGTATTGCTATATGAATTATATTATACATTTCCATAGTTTAGTTAGCTGAGGTATATAATGTACAGTGTATTTTGTCAACAACTGTATGTGTGTAAGTATTTCTTGTGCTGAGCAATCATAAAACGGCTGCGAAGACGCACTGGCTGAGGCTCGCAGTAATCCCGCCTCCTAGTGGTAGAGAATGCACCCCCGCCGTAGCATGCACCCCCTGACGGGAGTGTTATATAAACTAAAGCCCACACTTAAACTTTCCACGTGCAAGATTGAATCTATTTAAAAAAGTTATTTAATAAGAAGCCAAAAAGTGCAAAAACAATAATGTTCGTGTTGGAGGAGTTGTGAATGACTGCAGGGCCACAACATTAGGTATACCTGCAGACTGCAGCATGGATTTCATATTTCATTCATTCACAACTCCTCCAACACGAACATTATTGTTTTTGCACTTTTTGGCTTCTTATTAAATAACTTTTTTAAATAGATTCAATCTTGCACGTGGAAAGTTTAAGTGTGGGCTTTAGTTGATATAACACTCCCGTCAGGGGGTGCATTCTAAGGCGGGTGTGCATTAATCCAGCACAACAGCGGCGCATGGACTTCATTTATAAATAAAGGTAAGACCATAATAACGTTTTTTTATTAAATGTGGTTTTTTGTGTGCTACAGTTTGTATGTGTAAAGTTAAAGTTAAGTTAAAGTACCAATGATTGTCACACACACACTAGGTGTGATGAAATTTGTCCTCTGCATTTGACCCATCCCCTTGATCACCCCCTGGGAGGTGAGGGGAGCAGTGGGCAGCAGCGGCGCCGTGCCCGGGAATAATTTTTGGGGATTTAACCCCCAATTCCAACCCTTGATGCTGAGTGCCAAGCAGGGAAGAATGCTGGTATGAGCTCTTAAAAATAACCTGTTAACTGCTGCCAATCAAATGGTGAATAAGATACTCTTTAGGGTTCATATGTTTGTAAATCTGACTGTGATGACAGTGCCTCACCAGCCATGAACCTCACCGCACGTCACTCGTCTGCACCACTTTTGCACTTGTTATCAATTATACAATTTGTTTTAGTAGATCACCCGCAACACGCCTCCTAAATAGTACACGCAATGTTGTAGTTTGCACATAACGTTTAGCGCGTGGTATTTGGATGTAAGTGGATCAGGCCCTTTGTGTTCAAATTTAGGCAGAAAAAGAGAATCCCTATCTTTTTTTTTTTTTTCCGAGACAGGAGATCAAACAGACTGTGTGAAATATAGAGCAGCAATAATTAGCAGCTGTTACAGCATCAAACCTCCTCATCTCTACCACTCTCTCCATATGCCGGAGTTCCATTCTGACATTTCTCCATCTTGCAGCCAACATTGCTCGGTTGACCTCTCATCTTTTATCCAGAGAAGAGACCCAAAATGACGCGAACAAACATACTATAGACATGTCATCCAGGGCTTTATGATTAAGCAACACACAAGGGAGTGTCACACATCCTGTCGGAGCCGCGTGGTAATTAATCACAGCGTTTTCTGTCATTGACTGAATAAATCATTTCCAAAGCCTTGAGATGTGCACCCTGGTGCGTGTGTGTGTGTGTGTGTGTGTGTGTGTGTGTGTGTGTGTGTGTGTGTGTGTGTGTGTGTGTGTGTGTGTGTGTGTGTGTGTGTGTGTGTGTGCATGAAGGAGTTGATTTATGATGGAGCGTGAACACTTTTCTCTCTCAATCTCTCCTGTGAATTAATGAGGTAGAAAAATAAAGGCTGGCACTCAGTCAAATACTCCAGCAGTCACTGCAGGAGCAACACATGTGGTCATATTGTGGAGATACCACAAAAACAATACAAAAAAATAAATAAAGAGACCCCTCGTGGCCACATAATTGACGTAAATTTCAAAATAAAACTCCCTACCTTTATTGGAATTTGTTTGGGTTTAATCAGTGGGGCTGAAGCAACACCTTCGACTGGACCCAATTTCAACATTCTGCACTCAACTTGTACAAATCGACACCAAAAAATCACCATGACAGCGTCTTACAGCTCGATGTGTTTCAGCAGTGCTCTGCTGATGCTCCTGCGGCATGATGAGTCTTATAAGCAAGGCGTTATGTTTAAATTGGCGTATTTTTAACACACAATATCTGACATTGTTCTGCCAAGTTACTTCCAAAATGTTGCACAATATGTTGCTTTTAGACCAGTTCTTCTCAAATAGTGTGTGTGTGTGTGTGTGTGTGTGTGTGTGTGTGTGTGTGTGTGTGTGTGTGTGTGTGTGTGTGTGTGTGTGTGTGTGTGTGTGTGTGTGTGTGTGTGTGTGTGTGTGTGTGTGTGTGTGTGTGTGTGTGTGTGTGTGTGTGTGTGTGTGTGTGTGTGTGCCTGGGAAATATGCTTTATCAGTATCATGCTTCAAACCCCGCAAACGTGCGAATTGTAGTCATTGATTTTCAATTCCTCATTCAAAAAAAAATAAAATCATCACAAATTGTTTTACTCATTTTTGTTTAGTAGGTCATGGTAAATGGGTTATACTTGTACAGCGCTTCTCTACCTTCAAGGTACTCAAAGCGCTTTGACACTATTACCATATTCACCCATCCACACACACATTCACACACTGATGGCGGGAGCTCTAACCACGACCCATCAGGAGCAAGGGTGAAGTGTTTTGTTCAAGGACACAACAGACGTGAGTAGGTTGGTAGAAGCTGGGGATCGAACCAGGAACCCTCAGGTTGCTGGCACGGCCACTCTACCAACCGCGCCGTCCCCAGGTTAAAGTGTGGACACTACGGTGACACAGGGGTTAGTGCTGTTGCCCCACAATAAAAGGTCCTGGGTTTGATTCTCGGGCTCGGGGTATTTCTGTGTGGACTTTGCATGTTCTCCCCGTGACTGCGTGGGTTCCCTAGGGCAGTGTTTGTCAACCACTGTGCCGCGGCAGTCTGGTGTGCCGTGGGAGATTATGTAGTTTCACCTATTTGGGTTAAAAATATTTTTTGCAAACAAGTAAATTACAATCTGCAAATAATGTGCCATTGTTGAGTGTCGGCAGAGTAACCATGTTATACCATACCATATCAGTAGGTGGAAGCCGGTAGCGAATTGCTTTGTAGACGTCAGGAACACGTCGTGTGAGACGACGATGGTTTGTCGTGATCACAATATACAGGCGACAGCGGGAGGCAGTGTGCAGGTAAAAAGGTATCTAATGTTTGAACCAAAAATAAACAAAAGGTGAGTGCCCCTAAGAAAAGGTATCAAAGCTTAGGGATGGCTATGTAGAACGAAACTAAAACTGAACTGGCTACAAAGTAAACAAAAACAGAATGCTGGACGACAGCAAAGACTTACAGCGTGTGGAGCAGAGACGGCGTCCACAAAGTACATCCGTACATGACATGACAATCAACAACGTCCACACAAAAAAAGATAGCAACAACTTAAATATTCTTGATTGCTGAAACCAAGCAGGTGCAGGGAATAGCGCTCAAAGGAAGACATGAAACTGCAACAGGAAAAGCCACCAAAATAGGAATGCAAGACAAGAACTAAAACACTACACACGGGAAAACACCAAAAAACTCAAAATAAGTCACGGTGTGATGTGACAGCTCGTGACAGTACACCTACCTTGAGACAAGAGCTATTGTGATGCATGCTTGGTTATGGTTTAAATTCATATCCAACAATTGCGACAACGACTTTTTATTGTCTACTGAGTTTCATTTTTAATGATTTCTGCTGGTGGTGCGCCTCCGCATTTTATCAATGAAAAAAATGCGCTTTAGCTCACAAAAGGTTGGAAAAACACTGCCCTAGGGGTACTCCGGCTTCCTCCCACCACTGCTACTGATCAATTTATATTTATTGAGAGTATTCATTTTATTTTCAGCATTAAATGGTTGGTCCACAAATTGTTATAGTTTGAATAAAGATATATTTTTCAGGCAAATTGCTGCACTTTAAATATTTTCTGTTACAGACTAAAAAAACAATGTTAAAAAAGTTATTTTTTATTGTGAGTTGGCCTTCCGCCCGAATGCAGCTGAGATAGGCTCCAGCAACCCCCCGCGACCCCGAAAGGGACAAGCGGTAGAAAATGGATGGATGTATGGAGTTGGTCTATATCTCTTTCTTTTTTAGTTTTATTTCATTTTAATAAAGATACAATGTTACACAGAGGTGTATTTATAACTATTTCAAAGACAAAAGGAGTGGGGAGGGCAAAATGGTTTCTTCTTCCTAGAGAGGGGTAACATAAAATAATTGAGAAGTACTGCTTTTAATTATTCAAAGTATGACATCTACTTTAAATACTTTTCGAAAATGTAAACAAATTAGATGTGATACAGTACATGATTTCCATTAAACTATGTAGTTTTTCCATCGTATCTAACAATAACGTTGCTTTTTTTCCTCAGCCACAGATTTAATTAACAGTGTATGCATACAAGTGTTTCGAGTTAAGAGCACCGCCACAGAACCAATTAATTAATATTTAATACCAAAGTGGTCAATGAGATAGACATTGAGGCCCTGAACAGCGCAAATGTTTGCTACTGTCGCTGTTGGCACTCCAAAACGTTTCCTGTTTGTGACAAGTCTCATTTAAAGCACAACGAGCTGACCGGAGACAATGTGGGGCCGCTCATACTCAAGAAGAAGATCCTATAATCCCCCTCTAGTATTGCCATTTATTGACACTCCCTAGTCTTCTTGCCCATGCTGGTGAGAAATGTGCCTTATTGTGTACCCTTCCTTTAGTTCTGATGTGTACAGTATCTCGCAAAAGTGAGTCCGCCCAATCACATTTCAAAAAACCGGTATAAAAAAGTGGGACCATTTTTAATTTTTTGGGGGAATTTTTTTTGGGGGGGGAATTTTTTTTATTGGATAATTGCATTGTCATGCTTTTTATTTAAGAAAATATATTGCACACAAATGCTAAGCAGTTTTATGTTTTGCATTTCGTTCCCTTGCTGTACAAAAACTAACCGAACGGTCGCCTTAATGCAGAGTCCTTGCCGTTACAGCCCTAATTTTTAAACAAACAACTCATTTATAACAATAGATATGTCCAAAAATGTCACTGGTACTTCCAGTTATAAGCACAATTTTAATACTGAACATCCTTTGCTGTCAACTGGGGACGGTATAGCTCGGTTGGTAGAGCGGCCGTGCCAGAAACTTGAGGGTTGCAGGTTCGATCCCCGCTTCCGCCATCCTAGTCACTGCCGTTGTGTCCTTGGCCAAGACACTTTAACCACCTGCTCCCAGTGCCACCCACACTGGTTTAAATGTAACTCAGATATTGGGTTTCACAATGTAAAGCGCTTTGAGTCACTTGAGAAAAAGCGCTATATAAATGTAATTCACTTCACTAATACAATTTTTTTGAAAAAAAATCATAAAAGTTGATGGACTACTGTATATAATACCCTGAGGTAGTAAATATAATGTAAATAAATCATTTAAAATGTTCCTGTATCGCAAAATTTTGTGATGGGTAATCCTTGCTGATGTAGCTAAAGACATATTGCCAACACACTGGGTATCATTACGACAACTGACACATAGACCGACCAATGACTATATGACCAGTGACTGGAAAGTGACGGAAGTGGATAATTACATATATCCATATTTAAGTGTTACTTCTTTTATATTTCTATAGTCATATTTTAAATAGCTAATGTTCCATTTGTACTCTTTTCCTTTTTGTTTGTCTCATGACAAAGTGCTTGCACTGTGGACGGCCTTGAAGAAGGAGGCAGAGAAGAGGAGTCCTCCCTTCTCCCTTCTCGGGCCGAATTGAGATAATGAACACAATGGGCAATTGTAGTGATTCTGGAGTGAGGACTAAGAAGGTGGGTGCGAGAGACAGGGAGAGAGAGCAACGCTGGGGTAGGGGGGGAGAGATCGATCTTAGCTGCACTAGTGAACGCTTCTGTACTGGATTGGTCTCACGTTTATTTTCAAAGCTTTGAAAATAAATCACAAAATACCCATTCTGTCTGGTGGTCAAATTGAACTCAGCTTATGTGTCATCAAAAGAACTTGGGGGCAGCCAGCACAACTTAATTTCTCTGGGAGGAAGATCTGCTGGGACGCAACAAAAGCCAGCCAATGACAACACAGTCAGGAAGGAGGGAATTCAAAGGAAATGCAAGATACATGCAGAATACATGCTCTCTGAGGATATTGTATCCAAAAAGTTAAAGCGCATACCAACATATGAATATTACCAAACCGTAATTAGTTATTCCTTTCACTGCTGCATCAAAACAACTATTTCACAATGTGCCGTTTAATACTTTGCCGACTTTAGAAGTATCGTAAAGGTGAAGCTCAAAGCATCATCTGTCAACACTCTTGTGTCAAGAGGCCCTGCTGTGCACACCAGATGAGAGGCTTCTTGATGTTTAAAGCGTTTACTTTTTTTTTTGAAAATCGGAATATAAAACAGTTTTTAAAAAATTGCTTTGAAGCTAAAGTATGCCAGCCTATTTCTGGTTTGTGTTTGTTTGTGTAAGATTTTGCAGATTCTACTTTACAATGGATTTAAGGATTAGAGGAGGCCGTGGGCTCCGTGATGCTCTTAAACGGTGCGAGCGCCAAAGGACACGCTGCTGTCAGCACATTACTTACACATACGCTCTGTACTGTACCTGCATAGATGGAGGTGCATTAGGGTATCATTTCTAATAGCAAAATATCATGTAAAGAAGCATGGCTAATGTTATCTCCAGAGACAGATGTTTCTCTACAGATTACCACAAGGATTACCGCACACACACACACACACACACACACACACACACACACACACACACACACACACACACACATACACACACACACACACACACACACACACACACACACACACACACACACACATGCTGACACAGGATTGAGAAAGTGTTGATGCAAAAATCCATAATCACATTCCATCCTTCACAATATGGACTGAAAAGAGCACAATAATGACTTTTCTCAGGCTTTCTGTCTGACTCATAATAGACTTTGACCTCTGAGGTATCGATTAAGGAGAAATTATTATTTTTTTACTTTGAGAGCACAAATATGGCAACCTAATGGTCACCTTGAGTTTTAAAGTGCTGCAAGTAAACCTGGGCGGTATGGCCTACAAATAAAATATTTTTCACCAAAAAGTTGAATTACAAATTTTGTTTAGATTTTTTTCCCCTACTTTTTTTTAAAGAAGCCAATGAATACAAATGGCAGAGATAATTCATAGCATGTTTCAGTTGCATGCGACCAAATACTAGTAGTTTGAAATGACACTGCATCTTACTCTCAGCAAGATTGAATTTTCTTTATAAAGTGGCTTCTTTTTAGAACAGGTATAAATTGGACTCTGTATAAAATAATTGTCCAAAAACTAAACAGATGAAATTTAGCTATTGTAGATAATTCTGGCATAATTACTGTATTGCTTCTGTTCATATGTTGATCAATATGCATTGTCCTGATCAAATGAAGTTATTCAATATAGAGTTTCCAATGGGAGGCACAACTTCTGTCTTGAATAAAATAATTCTGTAAATAAAATGTAGCATTGAGATGTCTCTAAAGTTTAGTAAGTAAATAAAAAACATTTTAATCGCGTCATTAGTCTCCACCCACATATAGAGTGTATCTCCTTCACACTTCAAAAACAAGAAAAAAAAATACAAAAATGAGGGGTATTTTATTTGAACTAAGCAAAGTTATCTGTCAATAGAACAAGAAAATTCGGCTTGTCAAGACCTTCCAAAACAAGTCAAATTAGCTAACGGCACTGAACCCAAAAATACCTTAAAATAAGTATATTCTCACCAATAACAACTGTACTTTTTTTGGTAGAAAAAAAAGGGACCTTTTTGCACAATATGTTGAAAAATATTCTTCAATTAAGTGAATGCTAGTGCCATTATCTTGACATAATGATATGAGCTCGGCATCATGATTGTTTTTCCTTCATGCTTTGAAGTAAGACATTATTACTTTAAAAAAGTAGTTGCATACTTGTGAGTGTTGATGACACAGCTTTGCAACAGTTGATATTCTAGTTTCAAGCATGTTTTACGCAATATAGGTCATAAAATCTCAGCAACAAGCTGTAATATCTTACTGAGATCATTTAGGACCAAAACCCTTAATACAGGGGTGTCCAAACTTTTTCCATTGAGTGCCGCACATTGAAAAATCAAAGCTCGCAGGGGCCATTTTGATATTTTTTATTTTAAAAACCAATACAATATATGTATAAAAAATATACATTTAGGCTTCCACTCAGGCTTGATCCCAGGGACCCCAAAGGGTTTTGGTCCCAAAAATATAAAAAATGTGTCATTATTAAGTATTATTATTTGTGTTATTATTCAAGTTTTTAAATCTCTAGATCAACATTAGGTCTATCTGTCAATATAACATTTTTTAAAGATTTAAATTGTATGC
The DNA here is from genome assembly GCF_033978785.1 of Entelurus aequoreus. Lineage (NCBI taxonomy): Eukaryota > Metazoa > Chordata > Actinopteri > Syngnathiformes > Syngnathidae > Entelurus > Entelurus aequoreus. The sequence goes on from NC_084741.1 coordinate 31,435,038, forward strand.
TCTTTTTGTCAAAGAAAACCCTTTTTTTAAATGAAAAAAACACAAAATATGCAATATTTTCACCCAATAAATTTTTTAAGTGGAATATTTGAGATGATATAATAATTGGAGCCTTAAAAATGTCAATAACTCATAACACCATTGATTTTAATTCATTATTATTTTTTGAGCAATGACACTTAAAAACTAATCACACTAAAATTGTAGGGGATCCAAAAGGGTCTTAAAGTGTTAAAAAATAAATTATAATTATTTTTTTTTTACTGTTTACTTTTAACACAATAAACTCGAGATCAACTTCAGATCTATCTGTCAATTATAAGTTGTTTCTTGTTGTTTATGTTTTTTGTTTGTTCGTTTTAGGCCCTTTTTTTTAAAAAAACAGCTTGTTTTTTTACATGGCAAACACAAAATATGCAACATTTTCCCCAAAAAATATCTCAAAATATTTAATGTAACGTAATTGGAGCCTTGAATAGGTCAATATTTCATAATGACATTGATTTTGATTCATTATTATTTTTTAAAGAAAGAAACAGCCTACATGGCAGCTTTGTATGATTAGAGTAAACATTGCTACATTTTCTTGTTACATTTCACCTGTTTGCTCTTTAAATACCACTTTTAATGTTTTTAATTTTTTTCAAATGTGCCGTGGGGCCGTTAAAAAATGACCTGCGGGCTGTAAATGGCCCCGGGGCCGCACTTTGGACACCCCTGCCTTAAAACAAGTAAAACACTCTAACATAAAATCTGCTTAGTAAGAAGAAGAATCTTATCAGACAGAAAATAAGCATATATCACCCTTATTTGAGATATTTTATCTTACTTAGATTTCAGCTTTTGCAGTGCACGCTAAGGCACATACATCAATACTGGCTGAAGGTCAGCTGCGATGGCTGACCTCCTAATTTTAACTTCACAGTAGACACTCTGGGGGTCTTATACACTCCTACATCATATGCACGAGTGGGATGGGGTCAGAGGTGCGGCGCGCCCCTCCTCACCTCCTTGACCGACGGAGGCTCCGTGGGCTGCGATTTGGTGGCCTGCCAATGCCTCGCTGACGGTGTGAGGGTGAGCCGTGCTCTGTCTGTGGGCGGAGTTTTGCGCCTGGGTGAGATCAGTGGAGTGGGTTCTGTCTCTGTTGGAGGCGGGGTGGGGGACACTCAGGTATACGTGGGAGTTGTTGTGGCCGGGGTGGTCACGGTTGTCATTGTTGTTGTGGTGTTGTTTGGTGTATTCGGGGCGTGGTAGTGCACACGTTGGGGTCTTTTTATTATTATTTTTTGATGACTGGGTTAAGTAGCTCGGCGGAGAGGTCATTGGGTATTGCTCTAGTTTAGTCTAGTGTGTTAGGATATGACTGTTTTCTTCCTTTTTGGTTTTTGACATTTTGGAGTGGGTTTTTTTGATGGATGTGGATTTGGTGGTTGGTTGCTTCGCTTCTGATTTGTGTGTTCTGTCGGGCAGGGTCCGTGTCCATCTGGGCCGGTTTCACCCTGTGCGGTTTGCATCAATGGCTTGGTACAGCTTTTTTGTTTGGTGTGGGAGCCGTGGCTCGGTTTTTGGGCAGTGGTGTTTTTGTGCAGGTTTGGATTGGGAAGTGGAGTTTCTTGGTGGGGGATGGAGTTGATGTTTTTTGTTTGCATGTTGGCATGTGGGCTGTCTAGCAGTCTGGTGCTTGTTAGTCTCAATGGTTTTGTCAGTGTGTAGTTGTCGGTCGTGGTTTTTTGGTCGTTTTGATTTGGTGCGGGACTAGGAGGACACCCCGGGGAAGGCCAAGGACCAGATGGGGGAATTACATCTCCTCTCTGGCCTGGGAACACTTCGGGATTCCCCAGGAGGAAATTGCTAATGTTGCTCTGGAGAGGGAAGTCTGGGGCATACTTGCCAACCCTCCCGGTTTTACCGGGAGACTCCCGGAATTCAGCGCCTCTCCCGATAACCTCCCGGAAGAAATTTTCTCCCGATAAACTCCCAGAATTCAGCCGGAGCTGGAGGCCACGCCCCCTCCAGCTCAATGCGGACCTGAGTGGGGACAGCGGCGACAGTCTGTTTTCACGTCCGCTTTCCCACGATATAAACAGCGTGCCTTCCCAATCACGTTATAACTGTAGAATGATCGAGGGCGAGTTCTTGGTTTCTTATGTGGGTTTATTGTTAGGCAGTTTCCACGGCCATCTGGGCCCCCGGCCTGTGGACCACCTGGAAATTGTATGGCTGCAACGCGAGGTACCACCGGGTGATCCTCGCGTTGGCATCCTTCATTCGGTGGAGCCACTGGAGCGGTTTGTGGTCCGAGCAGAGGCTGAAGGCACGCCCCAACAGGTAGTACCGAAGGGCCCCGACCGCCCACCGGATGGCGAGGCACTCTCTCTCTACCGTGCTGTACCTCGCCTCCCGGTCCGAGAGTTTTCGGCTGATGTACAGGACGGGGCAGTCGACGCCCCCCACCCGCTGGGACAGCACCGCCCCCAGGCCCCTGCCCGACGCGTCCGCCTGCAGACAGAAAGGGACGGCAAAGTTAGGCATGCACAGTACCGGCTCCTCGCAGAGGGCTTTCTTTACCTTCTCAAACACCCGCTGGCACTGCTCCGTCCACTGGACCAGCTCTGGAGCACCTTTTCGGGTGAGGTCAGTTAGCGGGCTGGTCAGATCCGCAAACCGGGGTATAAACCGGCGGTAGTAGCCCGCCAGCCCCAAAAACTGCCTCACCTCTTTTTTTGTCTTGGGGGGTGGACAGGCTGTGATAGCCGCTGTCTTGTCCATCTGCGGCCGCACCTGCCCCCCCCCCCCCCCCCAAGTGGTACCCCAGATACTGTACCTCCCTCCGGCCAACTGCGCACTTCGCCGGGTTGGCGGTGAGCCCCGCCCGCCTCAGGGACTCGAGCACCGCTCCCACCCGCCGCATATGTTCCCCCCAGCTGCCACTCTGGATGATGACGTCATCCAAATAGGCCGCCGCATACGCAGCGTGAGGTCGCAGCACCCGGTCCATGAGACGCTGGAACATGGCGGGCGCACCGAACAAGCCAAACGGAAGTGTCACGAATTGGTATAAACCTTCCGGAGTGGAGAAGGCCGTTTTTTCCCGGGCCTCTGGTGATAAGGGAATCTGCCAGTAGCCCTTGGTTAAATCCAGTGTCGTAAAAAAACGAGCAGTGCCTAGCCGATCCAGGAGCTCGTCGACCCGAGGCATTGGGTACGCGTCAAACCGTGATATTTCATTCACCTTGCGGTAATCGACACAGAAGCGCACAGACCCATCCTTCTTCCCTACCAGGACGATGGGGCTGCACCACGCACTGTGGGATTCTTCTATTACACCCAACTCCAGCATGGATTTTAATTCTTCCCGAACCACTTTGTGCTTGTGTTCGGGGAGCCTGTATGGCCGAGATCGCACCGTAACACCCGGGCTGGTCTCAATATGATGTTGAACGAGGCCCGTGCGGCCGGGCCGAGAGGAGAACACATCAGAAAAGCGCTGCTGCAGCTTAGCAACATCCGCTCTCTGGGCACATGTGAGCTGGCTGTCACAGAGCAGACGAGGGGGCGGGGCCGAGCGCGGGACCTCTGGCCCCAACTCCTCCTCCTCCCCCACTACCGTCACCATGGAAACGGGCTCCGCCTCCCTCCATGCCTTCAGCAGGTTCAGATGGTAAATTTGTGTGCCTCCGCCCCGGTCCGAGCGCCGAACCTCGTAGTCCACATCACCCACTTGCCGTGTGACCTCAAAAGGACCTTGCCAGCGCGCAAGTAATTTGGAGCTGGAAGTTGGGAGCAATACAAGCACTTTTTCTCCCGGTGAAAACTTTCTTAGCCGAGTCCCCCTGTTATACGTGCGTTGCTGACGTTCCTGGGCACGGAGCAAATTCTCACGTGACAAGTGTCCCACCGTGTGGAGTTTTGCTCGCATGTCCATGACGTACTGGATTTCGTTTTTGCTGGAGCTTGGACCTTCCTCCCAGCTTTCCTTAATTATGTCCAGCACTCCGCGCGGCCTCCGGCCGTACAATAGCTCGAACGGCGTGAAGCCGAGGGAGGCCTGAGGTACCTCCCGCATCGCAAACATTAGGGGCTCCAGCCATTTATCCCAATTTGGTTTGTCCTTGTGCGTGAACTTACGGATCATGGTTTTCAGCGTCTTGTTTAACCGCTCCACCAGCCCGTCTGTTTGTGGGTGGTACACACTGGTGCGGATCGCTTTAATCCCCAGTAATCCGTATAGTTCCTTTATCGTGCGCAACATAAAGGACGTGCCCTGGTCAGTCAGAATCTCTTTCGGGATTCCGACTCGGGAGATGACCTGAAACAGCGCTTGCGCCACGCTTTTGGCGGAGATAGAGCGCAAGGGCACTGCTTCGGGATAGCGCGTTGCGTAATCCACCAGGACTAACACAAAGCGGTATCCCCATGTGCTCGGGTGAAATGGTCCGATGAGGTCCATTCCAATTCTCTCGAATGGGACCTCCATGAGCGGCAATGGGTGCAAGGGCGCCTTCGGGATGGCCGCTGGATTCACCAGCTGGCAGTCCGGGCAGGCGGCGCACCAGCGGCGCACGTCCGCCCGAATGCCCGGCCAATAGAATCGGACCATGACCCGATTGAGTGTCTTATCGTAACCCATGTGGCCAGCCATGGGATTAAAATGCGCCGCCTGGAAAACAATTTCCCGGCGGCGTTTTGGCACCAACAACTGGGTGGATTCTTCCCCGGTTTGAGTGTCACGGGTCACTCGGTATAACCTGTCCCTAATAATCGAAAAGTGGGGGAATACCTGCGCTTTTCCCGGGCGCACCAGCTGACCGTCGATGTAATCCACCTGGTCCCAGGCCGCACGCAAGGTTTCATCACGGGACTGCTCGAGGGGAAAATCCTCCGTAGGGTGCCAATGGGCCCCCGGGGGGACTTCCCGCGAAGCCCCCGCCGGTTCCCGCTCGGCAGTGTCGGATGAACCCGCGTCGCCACTGAGAACCGCGCGGATATTACCCTTTCCTACACCCCGTGAACGCATCCCCACACATTGCGTCACTAGAAGATGGAATCCCGGCCAATTTGTCCCTAATATTATGGGATGCGTAAGGTGCGTGCTTACCACAACCTTGACACTATGCTTTTGTCCCTGATACCAAATTTCAACTGGCACAATGGGATACGTGTGTACATCCCCATGAATACACCTTATTTGCCCCTGTGTCGCATGCCTCAGTGCTACGGGTCGAACCAGGTTTTGGTGGATCATGGACTGTCTACAGCCCGAATCCACCATTATGTACTCCCTTGTACCCTTACCGGGACACAGTACGTCTCCCCTGGATCGGGGGCGGGCGCTGGGGGACCGACAACCCGCATCACCTGTCCCACCTCCATCAGGGAGCATTTTCGCCTCACGTGACCGGGCTGTCCGCACCCCCAGCACACCGGCCCTGGTGCTCGAGGTGCCGTCTGCGGGGGAAGCCTGTCAGCAGCGCCGGTACCCTGGAACGAAGGAGCATAGGGAATGTTATAACCCCTCAGACCCCCCCTTGATACTGCTGTTGGCTGGAATGGGTGTGGTGTGGTGTAGTGCGAGGTGGCCATGTCCCGCCCAGGAACCTGCTCGTGGGTCGAGGTCGCCCCCTCCGGTTGCGCAAGTCGTCTCTGCGGGGCTGGGACGGGCTGTTCTGCCGCCTGTGGCGCTGGGGTGGGTTTTTCGGCCGTCTTCAGCTCCCGGTGGACCGCCAGGTGGTCCTCAGCCAGGACCACTGTGGCCATCAGGTCCCGCGGACGGTGGTAGCGCACCCACGCTGCCGTCCTGGAGGGGATGGCGTCGAGGAACTGCTCCAGGAGGATCCGCTCGAACATCCGGCCTCCAGCTGTGGTTCGAGCCACCGTGTGGCCACGTCTCGGAGCTGCTGCGCCAGCGCAAACGGGCGGTCCTCGGGGCCCAGTCGCATTCCACGGAATCGGCGCCGGTGGTCCTCCGGGTGACTCCCGACCCTGTCCAATATTACGCGGCGGAGGTTGGGGAAGTGCACCCGGGCTTCCGCTGGGAGACTATGCGCTGCCCGCTGCGCCTCCCCCGCCAGGAGCGGCAGCAGCTTCACCCCCCACTCGGTGTCTGGCCACTCACACGCCGCTGCTGTGGCCTCGAAGAGGTCGAGGAACACCAGCGGGTCTTCGCCTTCAGTCATTCGCTGCATGGAGGCTGTTTTCCCCGCCTTCGCGGCTCCTCCCGCCTGGCTCACCAGCACCTGCAGGATCTGGGTCTGCTGGCAGCCCGTCTCCATCTGCTGCTGACTGGCCGCTGATACCTCCGCCAACACTCTTCCGAGCGCTTCCAGGGGGGTTGGGGCTGACATCTCTCCCTCGGTCCTTGCTTCGTTGGGCGCCAATTGTGGCGCGTCTGGTGCCGTGGGGTTCTCTCAGGATCGACAGACTGAATGCCAGACGGCTTTTTCAGGTTTACACTCTTTTATTTGTCACAAATGTCTTTCTTCCTTCCGGAAGTAATTCTCCTTCCTTCACACACAAATTCCTTTCTCACTCACAAAGTTCTTTCTCTTTCAGAAAGTCCTGCTCATCCACTCTTCCCTTGCTTTTCAGTCAGTCCCCTTCTGTGGTCACCAACGCTGCTAATAAAGAGACAGGTGATTAGATAACTCGCCCCAGCTGAGATATCCACTCACCTGTCATCTGCTTCACAGCCGGCTCCTGCACATGCCCCTCCCGAGGCGGTGCGTGGACCACGCCCCCTCCACAATATACTCCTCCCCTCTTAACCACGCCCCCAACCACTCCCCAAACCCGCCCGCGACCACGCCCCACATCACCCCCCACCCCCACCTCCCGGAATCGGAGGTCTCAAGGTTGGCAAGTATGGTCTGGGGGTCTCTACTGGAGCTATTGTCCCCGCGACCCGATTCCGGATAAGCGGTTGAAGATGGATCTGGTGCGGTGGTGATGGCTTTCGGGGGTTTCGCAGCGGTTGTTTTTGCTGCCGTTTGTTTGTGGTGCGGGCGCTGAGTCAGGGTGGGTGGTTGCTAGTTTCAAACCTGCCATTTTTGGCCGAAATCCAGGAAAAAGTTGTATACCACCTAGGGGTGTGGGAAAAAATCGATTCTAATTCGAATCGCGATTCTCACATTGTGCGATTCAGAATCAATTCTCATTTTTTAAAAATCTATATATTTTTTTTATTTATTTATTTTTTTCTTCTTTTTTCTTCTTTTTTTTTTAATTAATCAATCCAACAAAACAATACACAGCAATACCATAACAATGCAATCCAATTCCAAAACCAAACCGGACCCAGCAACACTCAGAACTGCAATAAACAGAGCAATTGAGAGGAGACACAAACACAACACAGAACAAACCAAAAGTAGTGAAACAAAAATTAATATTATCAACAGCAGTATCAATATTAGTTACAATTTCAACATAGCAGTGATTAAAAATCCCTCATTGACATTATCATTAGACATTTATAAATAGCTTGGTCCGCATTGCCGGCAGTAAGTCGGACACGTTTCCAGTGAGGGTTGTACTCCGCCAAGGCTGCCCTTTGTCACCGATTCTGTTCATAACCTTTATGGACAGAATTTCTAGGCGCAGTCAAGGCGTTGAGGGGATCCTGTTTGGTGGCTGCAGGACTAGGTCTCTGCTATTTGCAGATGATGTGGTCCTGATGGCTTCATCTGGCCAAGATCTTCAGCTCTCACTGGATCGGTTCACAGCTGAGTGTGAAGCGACTGGGATGAGAATCAGCACCTCCAAGTCCGAGTCCATGGTTCTCGCCCGGAAAAGGGTGGAGTGCCATCTCCGGGTTGGGGAGGAGATCTTGCCCCAAGTGGAGGAGTTCAAGTACCTCGGAGTCTTGTTCACAAGTGAGGGAAGAGTAGATTGTGAGATCGACAGGCGGATCGGTGCGGCGTCTTCAGTAATGCGGACGCTGTATCGATCCGTTGTGGTGAAGAAGGAGCTGAGCCGGAAGGCAAAGCTCTCAATTTACCGGTCGATCTACGTTCCCATCCTCACCTATGGTCATGAGCTTTGGGTCATGACCGAAAGGACAAGACGGGTACAAGCGGCCGAAATGAGTTTCCTCCGCCGGGTGGCGGGTCTCTCCCTTAGAGATAGGGTGAGAAGCTCTGTCATCAGGGGGGAGCTCAAAGTAAAGCCGCTGCTCCTCCACATCGAGAGGAGCCAGGTGAGGTGGTTCGGGCATCTGATCAGGATGCCACCCGAACGCCTCCCTAGGGAGGTGTTTTGGGCACGTCCGACCGGTAGGAGGCCACGGGGAAGACCCAGGACATGTTGGGAAGACTATCTCTCCCGGCTGGCCTGGGAACGCCTCGGGATCCCCGGGAGGAGCTGGACGAAGTGGCTGGGGAAAGGGAAGTCTGGGCTTCCCTGCTTAGGCTGCTGCCCCCGCGACCCGACCTCGGATAAGCGGAAGAAGATGGATGGATGGATGGCATTTATAAATAAATAAAAAAAAGAACAATAGTGTCACAGTGGCTTACACTTGCATCGCATCTCATAAGCTTGACAACACACTGTGTCCAATATTTTCACAAAGATAAAATAAGTCATATTTTTGGTTCATTTAATAGTTAAAACAAATGTACATTATTGCAATCAGTTGATAAAACATTGTCCTTTACAATTATAAAAGCTTTTTACAAAAATCTACTACTCTGCTTGCATGTCAGCAGACTGGGGTAGATCCTGCTGAAATCCTATGTATTGAATGGATAGAGAATTGTTTTGAATCGGGAAAATATTGTTTTTGAATCGAGAATCGCGTTGAATCGAAAAAAAAGTGATTTTGAATCGAATCGTGACCCCAACAATCGATATTGAATTAATCGTGGGACACCCAAAGATTCGCAGCCCTAATACCATCAGCTTAGTGACTTTCTCCTGCACAACAATGTGTTTGATACTTTTCAATCAGGCTTCAGGCCCTACTGATACAGCGCTGATCAAGCTGACAAACGATAAACGCCTGAATGCAGACGCAGGAAAAGTCTCAGTCTTGGTTCTGCTGCACTTGAGCGCTGCGTTTGACACAATTGACCATACTATCCTTATACAGAGGTTAGAAAACTGTGGGAATATCTGTTTCTGCTCTCAACTGGTTCAAATCCTATCTCGATCACAGGACATACTTTGTTGAAATAGGTAACTGTGTCTCTGACCAAAGGGCTATGACCTGTGGCGTTCCTCAGGGCTCGATTCTGGCAGCCCTATTGTTCAACTTATACATGCTTCCACTGGGCCACTGTGTCATACCACAACTCTGCGGATGACACTCAGAACTACGTGTCACTGATGGCAGGTGAATGTCGGCCTGTTGATTCACTTTGTCGTTGCATCGAACAGATCAGTGTATGGATGCAAAACCCTTTTCTTCAGCTAAACTCAAACAATACTGAAATCATTGTCTTTAGCCCACAGAAGCAACGAGAAACGATTATTAGTCAATTTGAGACCCAAACACTGAAACCCAATAATCAGGTTAGAAATCTAGGAGTAATAATGGACTGAGACTTAAACTTAACAGCCATATTAAAGGCATACTGAAACCCACTACTAGCGACCACGCAGTCTGATAGTTTATATATCAATGATGAAATCTTAACATTGCAACACATGCCAATACGGCCGGGTTAACTTATAAAGTGCAATTTTAAATTTCCCGCTAAACCTCCGGTTGAAAACATCTATGTATGATGACGTATGCGTGTGACGTCAATCGTTGAAACGGAAGTATTCGGACCCCATTGAATCCAATACAAAAAGCTCTGTTTTCATCTCAAAATTCCACAGTATTCTGGACATCTGTGTTGGTGAATCTTTTGCAATTTGTTTAATGAACAATGAAGACTGCAAAGAAGAAAGTTGTAGGTGGGATCGGTGTATTAGCGGCGGACTACAGCAACACAATCAGGAGGACTTTGAGATGGATAGCAGACGCGCTAGCCGGCGACCTCACCTTGACTTCCTCCGTCTCCGGGCCGCCGACCGCACGGATGATCGGGTGAAGTCTTTCGTCGCTCCGTCGATCGCTGGAACGCAGGTGAGCACGGGTGTTGATGAGCAGATGAGGGCTGGTGTAGGTGGATAGCTAACGTTTTTAGCATAGCTCTGTGAGGTCCCGTTGCTAAGCTAGCTTCAATGGCATCGTTAGCAACAGCATTGTTAAGCTTCGCCAGCCTGGAAAGCATTAACCGTGTAGTTACATGTCCATGGTTTAATAGTATTGTTGATTTTCTGTCTATCCTTCCAGTCAGGGGTTTATTTCTTTTGTTTCTATCTGCATTTAAGCACGATGCTATCACGTTAGCTCCGTAGCTAAAGAGCTTCGCCGATGTATTGTCGTGGAGATAAAAGTCACTGTGAATGTCCATTTTGCGTTCTCGGGTTCAATTCCCACCTTCTACCTTCCTAGTCACGTCCGTTGTGTCCTTGGGCAAGACACTTCACCCTTTGCCTCTGATGGCTGCTGGTTAGCGCCTTGCATGGCAGCTCCCGCCATCAGTGTGTGAATGTGTGTGTGAATGGGTAAATGTGGAAATACTGTCAAAGCGCTTTGAGTACCTTGAAGGTAGAAAAGCGCTATACAAGTACAACCCATTTATCATTTATCATTATCCGAGGTGGTTTAAAATACAAATCCGTGATCCACAATAGAAAAGGGAGAAAGTGTGGAATCCAATGAACCCTTGTACCTAAGTTACGGTCAGAGCGAAAAAATATACGTCCTGCACTGCACTCTAGTCCTTCACTCTTATGTTCCTCATCCACAAATTTTTCATCCTCGCTCAAATTAATGGGGTAATCGTCGCTTTTTCGGTCCAAATCGCTCTCGCTGCATTGTAAACAATAGGGAAATGTGAGGAGCCTTTCAACTTGTGACGTCACGCTACTTCCGGTTCAGGCCAGGCTTTTTTTATCAGCGACCAAAAGTTGCGAACTTTATCGTCGATGTTCTCTACTAAATCCTTTCAGCAAAAATATGGCAATATCGCGAAATGATCAAGTATGACACATAGAATGGATCTGCTATCCCCGTTTAAATTAAAAAAAAAAATTTCAGTAGGCCTTTAAGTCACTAACATCAGCAGCTTTTTACCACCTGAAAAACATTGCCAAAATCAGAGGTATAATGTCTAAATCAGATTTAGAGAGACTAATCCATGCCTTTGTCTCCAGAAGGTTAGACTGCTGTAATGGCCTTCTCACTAGGCTCTCTAAAGCAGCTGCAGTACACCCAAAATGCTGCTGCTCGAGTCCAAACTGGAAATGGAAATACGACCATATTAGTATAGTGCTTAGGTCACTGCACTGGCTCCCTGTTTCTTAGATAATACACTTTAAAACAGCTCTACTTGTATACAAGTCTTTTCATGGTCTTGTGCTGAAGTACAGTACATCGCTGACATGTTAGAGTCATATGAAACCCCAAGGAGTGGTCTCCTGCTGATGCCTAAAGTTAGGACCAACCATGGTGAAATTGCGTTCCAGTTTTATACTCCTAAAATGTAGAATAGTCTCCCTGAAGATGTGAGACAGGCTTCAACGTTGGCAATGTTTAAATCCAGACTGAAAACACTTTTATTTAGTTGTACATATGACAACTGAAATGATTGTATTCACACTCTTTGAATGATTTTAATTTTAATTAAGTCTGTTGTTTTTCTGATTGTATTTTCTGATTTTGATTTTAAATATTTTTATTTTGGCTTTCTTTTAATGTTCTGTTAAGCACTTTGAATTGTTTTGTGTACAAAGTGTGCTATATAAATAAACTCGCTTTCCTCGCCGTGCCTATTTTGGTCCGTGGCGGCGCATGCGTGTGGCGGTCGTTGGGTGTGGCAGACTTGCCGGCTTCGTTTTTGTTTGTTGTTGTGTTGGCAGGCTTGTTGGGTGTGGACCCGGATGTACCCTCGCGCTCTCCTGCGCCGTCCTTAAAGCCTGATGTAAAACTGTCATCTGAGTGTGGGCTTGTCGGTGAGTTTCGAGGCTGAATCAGTGCCCCGCTCGCTTATGTAAGTATGTATTTGTTTATGTACACTACCGTTCAAAAGTTTGGGGTCACCCAAACAGTTTTGTGAAATAGCCTTCATTTCTAAGAACAAGAATAGACTGTCGAGTTTCAGATGAAAGTTCTCTTTTTCTGGCCATTTTGAGCGTTTAATTGACCCCACAAATGTGATGCTCCAGAAACTCAATCTGCTCAAAGGAAGGTCAGTTTTGTAGCTTCTGTAATGAGCTAAACTGTTTTCAGATGTGTGAACATGATTGCACAAGGGTTTTCTAATCATCAATTAGCCTTCTAAGCCAATGAGCAAACACATTGTACCATTAGAACACTGGAGGGATAGTTGCTGGAAATGGGCCTCTATACACCTATGTAGATATTGCACCAAAAACCAGACATTTGCAGCTAGAATAATAATTTACCACATTAGCAATGTATAGAGTGTATTTCTTTAAAGTTAAGACTAGTTTAAAGTTATCTTCATTGAAAAGTACAGTGCTTTTCCTTCAAAAATAAGGACATTTCAATGTGACCCCAAACTTTTGAACGGTAGTGTATGTGTATGTGTGCATGTGATTATTATTATTATTATTTATTTGTTGTTGTTTTTTTATTGTAATTTTTTGGCGTTGTGGACTGGTGTTGCCCTCGAAGCCTACTTGCTACGGGCTGCCACGGCCCGGCTGCATGTCTGGGCCCCCTGGGTTTCGCCGCCCTCTGTATGCCCTGCATGGTGGGGGCCTGGTGCGTCTAGCCCACGCATGCGCTGTGTCATGGCACCTCGGTGTGTCGTGGGGCATCCTGCGGTGTTGACGGTGCATTTGCTGGATGTCCCATATCCATCATTGCGAGTTGGCTTCCGTGGCCCCGTGTTGAGCGTTCCTGCTGCGGCCAACTTGGGTTGGGCGGCCGTGGGCTGGCCCCGCCGTGCTCTCCGGTGTGGGTTTGGGCTTTTAGGGACCCAATTGCTGGCGGTCTTCCTGTCCGGCTGCGGGGAGTCCCTGGACCCCTCGGGGCGAGGCGTCCCGTCTTTCTGCCCGTGCGGGTTGCGATCTCTCGCTGGCTTGGTCTATGGTCCCTTGTTCCCTTGGCCACGCACCTGCTGTTTTGTGTTGGGCTTTCTGGGTGGCTGGGGCTGTACTTTGGCTCCTGCCTATACTGATATATTGTACATGCAAACATACATACATACATACATACGCACTACACATTTATATTCATACATACATACGTACTTTCATATATACATACCCACATACATGAGTACATACACACACACATTCACTGTACAAACATACATAAATACTCTACACACACATGCACATACAGTATACATACTGTACTACAATAGGATGCCCCCGGAGGAAACTGGACAGAAATACGGCATATTGCTAAAGCTTAACCACAATGTATAAGGTTAATATAGTCCGCTCCTCTTTCAACCCTCCCCACCCCCCGGCCCACCATTTGCTTTCTTTTGTAATTCAAGCTTTCATTGCATATGTGTATTGCTGCATTTGAAACAATAGTAATGTTGATAATAGAGGTAATTATTTGTATTATTTATCATCAATAATGTTATTTTTATTGGTATTTTTATTGCTCCATTTGTAGTGCAATATTGTTCATTGTCATTTGTGTGTATTACTACTTCATTAAGTGGTTCTTTGCTATAATTTTTGGTATCATATTTGTACATATTGTATTTGCTGATTTCGTTCTGTTGTTGTTGTTTTTTGTTGTCTCTCTGTCTTATCCCCCTTTTGTTCCTGCAATTTCCCCCTCTTCCTTCCTTTTTCTTCTTCTTTCTATCCCTTCCTGCTCTGGTCCGGCTGCACCAAACACTGATTATATCCATTTAGCAAAGTCAAATACAAATAAGGCAACAAGAGAAGTATCCCACTTTTTTGTTTTGTAAAACAATTCTGTACAGCAGATATGGCATCTACATCAACAATATGAGTTGCCCGAGTGGCTGGACAGGACATGTTTAGAAAAATAAATCAATAAATGGATAAACACAGGCTTTTTCACTGTTTGGGTAGCACATCTTTAGAGACGTGTAAAGCGACCGCTTTAGTGACATGAACCTTGTGTAATAGATTCCACCACACCTAGCTGCTTTTTAGCGGGAGTTTGTTTGTTTGTTGTTAGTTCTTGTTCGCCTTGTAAAGACTTGCGTTTCCCGCATTTGGCTGGACGCTTTAGTTTGAGATGCTTGAATAAGTTTGTTGTGCTGCTGCCTTTTTTAAAACAAAATTTGCAGCGTGCAGTCATTTGTTCCACGCCTGTTGCCGCAAAAGCAAACCACTGACAACACTTTTTTTTTCTTTGGAACAAACGTCTCGCTCTTGTTTGCGTTAGCATTCACAATGTTGTGCTGTGTGTGTGTGCGTGTGTGTGTGTGTGTGTGAGAGAGAATCTCAGCTAAGAAAATAAGGAGGGGGACTGAACCTACGGAAGCTCCTGGGGGCAAAAAGTACTATATTTTCCTGACCATAGTGCGCACCGGATTATAAGGTGCACTGCCGATGAATGGTCTATTTTCAATCTTTTTTCATACATAAAGCGCACAGGATTATAGGGCGCATTAAAGGAGTCATTTTATTTTTTATTTTTTTTTCTAAATGTAAAACACTTTCTTGTGGTCTACATAACATGTAATGGTGGTTCTTTGGTCAAAATATTTCATAGATTATGTTTTACAGATCATCTTCAAGCCGCTTTCAGACAGTCGCTTCGGGATGCGCCGTTTTGTGGTCTTTTTTACGTGGTTCACCTTCGGCAGCGTCTTTCCCCCGCCATCTTTGTTGTAGCGGTGTAGCGTACAAGGACCGGAGTGGAAGAAGTTTCAAAAGATGGAGCTAACTGTTTTAATGACATTCAGACTTTACTCAAATCAATAACGGAGCAGCATCTCCTCATCAGGAAACAACAACAAGGTGTCCCATGAAAAACCGTCCAACTGGAACTCTCTAATAACTAAAGTTACTTGGGTGAATAATGTAAGCTCACTACACCGGTATGTTTTAGCACTTTTATGGCGAGTTTACTGACAGATATAAGTAAGAACTTTGCACTACTTTATATTAGAAATGGCAACAGCAGAGGATGAATGCCACATAACAAGAAGATAGAGAAAAAGAAGAAGCTTATCGACTACGGTGTCGGCACGGACTACAAAGGCGGACGCGCGCAATTGTTTAAGGATTTATGCAATTCCTAAATACAGATCAGCAGGTACCAGAAGGTAAGAAAAGTTTCTTTTGCATATTATTGCGAAACAAAACGCCAGAAAATATGTCTTGCCTTATACACACACCTACTCAGTGGCCTAGTGGTTAGAGTGTCCGCCCTGAGATCGGTAGGTTGTGAGTTCAAACCCCGGCCGAGTCATACCAAAAGACTATAAAAATGGGACCCATTATCTCCCTGCTTGGCACTCAGCATCAAGGGTTGGAATTGGGGGTTAAATCACCAAAAATTATTCCCGGGCGCGGCACAGCTGCTGCCCACTGCTCCCCTCACCTCCCAGTGGGTGAACAAGAGGATGGGTCAAATGCAGAGGACAAATTTCACCACACCTAGTGTGTGTGTTACAATAATTGGTACTTTAACTTGAACTTTAATAATAATACTTGTATGTTTAATGCGCCAACAATCCATCAAGCGGTGCGTCTTCATAGCTTACCAAAGTCGTACTAAAACATACTGATACATTTTTAAGCGCCGTGTGTAATGTTCTATATTTTCAATGGAACATATAAAATGTTGGTGTTGTTTACTTGAGTCATGTTGCCATCATAGTGCAGTCTACACGTATCTCTTATGTTTGACTGCCATCTACTGGTCACACTTATTATTACACCATGTACCAAATAAAATTGCTTCGAGGTCGGTAAGCAAAACCAGAATTATTCCGTACATTAGGCGCACCGGGTTATAAGGCGCACTGTTGGATTTTAAGTGTGCCTTATAGTCCAGAAAATATGGTATGCCGGAGCAAGAGAAGCAAAATCATTGCTTTGTATTTCTTTATATTGTCTCCTCCAAAAAAAATAGAATTTATCGATAAAATCGAGTTATCACCCAGGCCCAGCTGCAAGTATCAATTCATCACATCAATTGTAGGCCAGAAAATTGTCCCCGAGGTCTAATGCACTGCCTCTGTTCCGCCGACTAATAATCCCATACAGGAAACGGTTTCTTATACAAAAGGTCACATGATTAATGGCGTCCCACTGTGGCTGTCAGTAAAACCCTTGGCTCAGAAAGCCACGGCTTCAACTATGTAATTAATTCACACTTTGAATGCACGGCCATGGACGGAGTGTCACATAGATGACTGATGTGCACTTTCTGTCTGTCAGTGGTCAGCGCGTACAATGGTTTGTTTTGACCGTTGTTTGAATGCTGTCACTCAAAAGCAGCCGAGCATTTTCCAACCTTTAGAATGAAAGAACTGCATGTGGGAAATCCAAGCATAGACTTTAGGTTCACAAACTAGATTGGTCGTTGCCCACGTTATAGATGCCCACCTCCTGCATATAAAATGATTTTGACATTTAAACACACACAAGCTAACTAAATTGTTTTGGGGGGCCATTTCCAGAAAGCTAAGGACCAGGGGGGCCGGACACTATTAGTCTTATTTTCTTTAGTTTGGAGAACCAGCGTCCTCTACAACAGATTTTTGATTTTTGTCTATTGTATTTTGTCAAACTTTCTTTATATAGCACATTAAAACAACCCACGTTGACCAAAGGGCTGCACAAAATACATCCATCCATCCATTTTCTACCGCTTATTCCCTTTGGGGTCGCGGGGAGCGCTGGAGCCTATCTCAGCTACAATCGGGCGGAAGGCGGGGTACACCCTGGACAAGTCGCCACCTCATCACAGGGCCAACACAGATAGACCGACAACATTCACACTCACATTCACACACTAGGGCCAATTTAGTGTTGCCAATCAACCTATCCCCAGGTGCATGTCTTTGGAGGTGGGAGGAAGCCGGAGTACCCGGAGGGAACCCACGCAGTCACGGGGAGAACACAATTTAAAAACATATATATATATATTTAATAATACAACATAGATACATCATAATTACATTAAACTGAAAACAAAATAAAACCATGGTGCTATTTGCTGAATGCTTGTGTAAATAGGTGTGTTTTTAAATACTCTAGTGCAAAGATTCTCAAACTGTGCTACACGTACCATTTTTGGTAAGCAGGCTCTATCAAGTGGTAAGCTAAATAATCACTTAATTAAATATTGTATGTGCAACTCATTTTATTTGCCTATCTGTGTTGGCCCTGCGATTAGGTGGCGACTTTTCCAGGATGTACCCCGCCTTCCGCCCGAAAGCAACTGGGATAGGCTCCAGCCACCCCCGCAACCCTGAGAGGGACAAGCGGTAGGAAATGGATGGATGGATGATTCATTATTCAAGTAAAGTGTTTTATTTTCCTATATTCTAACACATTGTTACTGTTCAAACTGTGTGTAACGTTACATTGGCCAATAAAATATTAAGTATATTTGTTAAATAAAACCTCTGCCTTGATTTTAATGAATACTTGGGCCTACTAAGCTGCTGTATTTTAAAGTTGGCGATAGTGGTACTTTTCGATACTTTTCAAAATAAAGGGGACCACAAAAAAGTGCATTATTGGTTTTATTTTAACAAAAAATCTTAGGGTACATTAAACATATGTTTCTTATTGCGGTTTGTCCTTAAATAAAATAGTGAACATAGTAGACAACTTGTCTTTTAGTAGTAAGTAAGCAAACAAAGGCTCCTAATTTAGTCTGCTGACATATGCAGTAACACATTGTGTAATTTCTCATTCTATTACTTTTTCAACATTATTAAGGACAAGTAGTAGAAAATTAATTATTAATCTAACTTTTAATTTACTGTTAATATCTGCTTACTTTCTCTTTTAACATGTTATATCTACACTTCTGTTGTTTGGATACTTTACATTAATTTTGGATGATACCACAAATTTGGGTATCAATGCGATACCAAGTAGTTACAGGTACTTTTTAGAGTCGGTATAGTACCAAATATGATTCATTAGTATCGCGGTACTATACTAATACCGGTGTACCGTACAACCCTAGTTAATGATGATGGTGGTACTTGGAGAGCCAAGTGTTTTCTGGGTTGGTGCTTGGTGGAAAAAGTTTGAAAAGCACTGCTCTGGTGTTTTTGCAGCCCTAATGTGCAGAGGCAGATTGTTCCATAGTTTTTGGGCAGCCACTGAAAACATGTGTCTCCTCTAAGCGTAGCGTGTGACAGACAGTTTGTTTGCACTTTGCAGATCTCAACGCTCTACTTGGGTAGTGAGGCTGCAGGAGCTTATAAGTCTGTGTGGTATAAAACAAGTAAAACATCAATACAATATTTGTTTTGCAGTTTTTGTTGAAATACTGTGGGGTTTTTTAGGTTAAAGTTACCAGTGTTGGGGGAAAAAAGGCGTTAACGTCGTTACTAACGCCCTTACTTTCCCTCGTAACAAGTAATCTAATTTGTTACATTAACGTACATTACAACGCCATTACCGATATGTTGAATGAGAGCAACAGCTAAAATGAACATGATATCAAATAGGAAGAGGCAACATCACACAGAAAACACACATGTAGTAAAAACACACACACTTCTACTACTACTACTACTACGGGGGGATAATGAAGAACAAATCAATGTTTGAAGTGACAAGCTTACAATCCTTTAATGCCCAATTTGTGGTCAAGAAGACTACAACCATTGAAGCACATTCAATCTCTTTAACTAGCGCTAACATAATCCAGTGAAAATGTTCCACTCAGCTGCAGTCACAAACTGCCGCTTCTAAGTTAACAAAAACAGCTGAGCCAAAATGCTGCTCAGAGCACGCTCTCGCTGATGTCACACTTCACTTGGCAACATGCACCACCTTTTAAAGACACACACACCATCATCGGCGGTCACTCTAACGAGTACGACGATCCTCCTGGTAGGGGTTTATCCCTTTATGGAGGATGCTTGTGTGTGACTTAGTTTAATGTGGGGAGACTGGTGCACAGACAGTCACCACACGATCCTTGACAGAATCGGGTCAGGATCCAGTGGCATGGAGTCCAAGACGACTGGGGACCCTTTTCTGCTGCAGCCTTCTTCCGCCATCGCAGCCGTTGTGGTAGTTCCTAAATCTACCGTCTTCCGCCTGCTCCGCCGTTGAGGTCTTCACCGTATCCCTGGCTAGGGGGCAGTCAGGTACTAGGCCTTTGCCAAGGGCCACCTGGGGTAACAGTACAGTAGTAAAGGGGTTAACCTCCTAGTGCCCCAAGACCCCATAGAGGAGCTTCCACTGCCGGATGCACTTTAACGTCATGCCCAGGACACACACACACACACACACACACACACACACACACACACACACACTGCTCTCATGAATTGGCTCTCAAACGGCATACGCCAGATATTTGAAGTTGTTTTATTTTTTTAAGTAAAGCATTGATTATTTATTATTATGTATTAAAGAGTAATTATTTTAGTAATTTATATTTTTGATAAAGTAACGAGTAACTATAATCAACTACTTTGTCAGAAAATTCTTAAAACCACATATTGACTCAATGTTTTTTTTGTTTATTTAAATAAGTAATTTTTGCCTCAACTTTCAGAAAAAGCTGTCGCTAATTCAGGCATGGTAGGCTGCAACAATCACAAAAAAACAGTGAACTTGTAGAAGGACCGTCAAGTACTCTAAACACAAATTCTCATCAAATCAGATTACAGTATGTTTGTTTTTCTTCATTTTTCTCAAGCTGCTGCACCTCCCCTAAAGTCTTCTGGTGCCTTCAAATGAAGACCCCGCCTCCCACTTTGCAAACCAGAACCCTCTCTCTAATTCACGTCAACATTTGATGTGTTCTTCCGTGGCTCACCCGCAAGTCGTTTCTTAGTGATCAAGCAAACAGCAAAGTAAACATAAACACCCTTGAGGGAGGTAATAATAAAAAAAAAATTGCAAATTCTTTAACTGCATTTTTTCCCTCTCCGTGTCGACCTTCCTCCTCTCGCTTGAGTGCTTTGAGTGTGAGGTCTCCAGGCTCTTATCGTTTTCCTTTAAAGCCCTTTAGAGGAACATGCTTCTTTAATTAAGTTGCCCGTGCAGAATCGAGTTCAAGCCAAGATAAACACCAAACTTGTGCGAGTAGCTTTCGGCTGCATCAGCGCCGGTTCCGAGCTTTCCCACCACAACCTGCAAAATTGCATCAGGAAGAAGGAAGAGCAAGCGTTTATCGGCCGGTGACGTTTGTCCGGATCCGAGTGGAATGGAATAGCATCCGGCAATCAGCGTCATGACATTGTCAGTGTACGGGATGAAAATAAGATTGTTTCAACACACCACTATAAGGAGTCACCTCGGGTTTCATAGCCTTACTTTTTGTAAGATTCGGTTTTAGCCCCAAAATTGTGCCAAAAAAGTTTGCCCTGGTTTTTATATGCCGCCTTGGTTATCGTACAGTCTAACATTGTGCGTACAAGACTAATCCGTATCATTCCCCCGAATGGAGTACCCATACAAAGGATCCCATACATTGGTAACTTAGCGCTGTTTCTTATTGAGTTTGACTGTAAAATAAGCCACCGTGGGGCCAAAGAAAGTTGCGAGTACCAGCATTTTTATAAATAAGGCAAGATACACTATCAAATTCAAGAAATAACTTGTAGAAAGGTATTGTAATTGCCGTCTTTGCCAAAAGAGTCCTTATTATAGGTAAAAGGGAGTTTAAATGTTTTGTTTGTTTTCCATTTCATTCATTATTTATATGTATTTCACATTGTGTTCTGCATGTAAAACTATAATTTGTCAAAACGTGGACCTTGGGGTGTTGTGTTTTCCCGGAACGAAAAGGAAAGTTGGCGCGGGCAAGGCGTGAAGGTAATGACATCTTTATTTTAACACTAACAAAAGAAATAAACAAAAAGCGCGCACAAGGGCGGAAGTACAAAACTTGGCTATAAAACAAAAACTAGCACAAAGGTAGAACTATGGACAAAAAACAAAAGACACTAACTGTGGCATTAATAACCAAAACTTACTTGCGATGACGTGAACAGCGCAGCATGGACTATGAAGAGTCAAAAAACCAAACATAACTAAACAAAGCAAAACATGATCCAAAAGACATGACATAATTATTCCTATGAGTGAAATTGTGTTTATGCCAAATGGTAAAAGGTACAGAACAACGAACAAACTCAACAAGTATAGATTTTTCTTTGTCCCACTGGCAATCAAAGCACTTAATAACAGTAAACTACTGTAATAACCGGATGCAATAATAAGGAGTCAAATATTGGGATAGTGCAATACGGGAGGTGTGCAGTACGGGGGGAGTGTAATGGGTGATCTCATAACTAATTGATATACCTGTGCACTGTTCACTGTCATCACTGTATTGTCTGATGAACTGTATGTATGTATGTATGTATGTATGTATGTATGTATGTATGTATCTATGTATGTATGTACTGTATGTATGTATGTATGTATGTATGCATGTATGTACTGTATGTATGTATGTACTGTATGTATGTATGTATGTGTGTATGTATGTATGTATGTATGTATGTATGTATGTATGTATGTATGTAAAACGCTGTGTCTTAATATCCAAGATAAACTTGTCCTTGGAGACAATAAAGCTAATTATTATATAAAATGGGTTTTGTGTTCATATTTTTGGGTGTCTGAGGCGGATTCATAGGATTGACATTATTTGCTTACTTTTCGGAACGGATTCTAAACGACGACAGTTGTCGCTCGCCACATCGCGCTTCAAAGATTGTGGATTTACTGTACCGTGGCATTTTTTTGAAAGCATATCCTACAGTTTCTCTGCGTAAATTAAGCATTTTCAAGCATTAAAAAATGGCTAAATGAACTAAAAATGTAGACTAGTTCCGCCCGAATGCAGCTGAGATTGGCTCAAGCACCCCCCACCACCCTGAAAGGGACAAGCGGTAGAAAATGGATGGATGGATAGAGTTGGCCAATATATGAGACCAAACCAACCAGAGCGTGCTGTTCAGTATCGTGGGCACTGATTGGCTCAGCGTCAGTCAGCATTACTATTAGATTAAGTGTGAATATGACTATGTGGTATGTGGTATGTGGGCTTGTATTAAGCCTCAGGGAGTTGAACGCCCCTGCCTTACATAGTTCCGGGTCACCCTTGGGCAAGGTGTACCACCCGAATGCCCCCCCCCATCAGGGTTACGATACCCCCCATGAACTACACTAAAAGAGGATGCGTTACCCGGCCCGGAGGAAGCCCGGGGCCCTCTTCCGGAGCTGGGCCCGGAGGTAGGGCTCGTCAGCGAGCGCCTGGTGGCCGGGCTTGCCACGGAGCCCGGCCGGGCACAGCACGAAGAAGCTACGTGGACACACCATCTTCTCTGCCACGTGGGCCCACCACCCGCGGTCGGAACCAGTGGGGTCGAGTGCGCTGCCAAGTGGATGGCGGTGAAAGTGGAGGCTCCGGACGGACCAATTCGGGGCAGCAGAGGCTGACTTTCGGGACGTGGAACGTCTCTACGCTGGTGGGGAAGGAGCCTGAGCTGGTGCGAGAGGTGGAGCGCTACCGGTTGGATCTGGTGGGGCTTACCTCTACGCATAGCAAGGGCTCTGAAACCACACTCCTGGACAAGGGATGGACCTTGTTCACTTCTGGAGTTGCTCAGGGTGTGAGGGCACAGGCGGGTGTGGGGATACTCATGAGTCCCCGGCTGAGTGCCTGTACGTTGGAGTTCACCCCAGTGGACAAGAGGGTCGCCTCCCTTCGCCTTAGGGTTGGAGGGGGGGAAACTCTGACTGTTGTTTGTGCATACGCACCAAACAGGAGTTCAGAGTATTCAGCCTTCTTGGATACCTTGCATGGGGTCCTGTATGGGGCCCCGGCAGGGGCTTCCATAGTCTTGCTGGGGGACTTCAACGCGCACGTGGGCAATGACAGTGATACTTGGACTGGCGTGATTGGGAGGAACGGTCTCCCTGATCTGAACCTGAGTGGTGGATTGTTACTGGACTTCTGTGCTAGTCACGGACTTGCGATAACAAACACCATGTTCAAGCATAAGGATGCTCATAGGTGTACCTGGTACCAGAGCACCCTAGGCCAAAGATCAATGATCGATTTTGTAATCGTATCAGCTGATCTGAGGCCGTATGTTTTGGACACTCGGGTGAAGAGAGGGGCTGAACTGTCAACTGATCACCATCTGGTGGTGAGTTGGGTTAGATGGCGGGGGAACCTCTGGACAGACCTGGCAAACCCAAGCGTGTAGTGCGGGTGAACTGGGAACGTTTGGAGGAGTCCTCTGTCCGGAAGGACTTTAACTCCCACCTCCGGCGGGACTTCTCTGCCATCCCTGTGGAGGTTGGGGACATTGAACAGGAATGGGCAATGTTCAAAGCCTCTATTGCTAAAGCTGCAGATGCGAGCTGTGGCCAGAAGGTCTTAGGTGCCTCAAGGGGCGGTAACCCTCGAACACCCTGGTGGACAGTGGTGGTCAGGGAAGCCGTCCGACTGAAGAAGGAGTCCTGCCGGGGTATGTTATCCCAGGGGACTCCGGAGGCAGTTGCAAGGTACCGACGGGCCCGAAGGGCAGCGGCCGTGGCTGTGGACGAGGCTAAGCAGAGGGTGTGGGAGCAGTTCGGGGAATCCATGGAGAAGGACTATCGGGCGGCACCAAAGCTGTTCTGGAAGACCATACGGCACCTCAGGAGGGGGAAGCAGGGAACCATCCAAGCTGTGTACGGCAAGGATGGGACTTTGCTGACTTCAAGTGAGGAAGTCGTGGGGCGTTGGAAAGAGCACTTTGAGGAACTCCTGAACCCAAATACATCAGACACACCCTCCCTGATAGGAGCAGGGCCTGAGGATGATGGGGGATCGACGTCGATCTCTCGGAGTGAAGTCACTGAGGTAGTTAGACAACTCCACAGTGGCAAAGCTCCGGGGGTTGACGAGATCCGTCCAGAAATGCTGAAGGCTCTGGGTGTTGATGGGCTGTCTTGGTTGATACGCCTTTTCAACATTGCGTGGAAGTCTGGGACAGTGCCGAGGGAGTGGCAGACTGGGGTGGTGGTTCCCCTTTTCAAAAAGGGGGACCAGAGGGTGTGTGCTAATTACAGGGGTATCACACTACTCAGCCTCCCTGGGAAAGTTTACGCCAAGGTACTGGAAAGGAGGGTCCGGCCGATAGTCGAACCTCAGATTCAAGAGGAGCAATGTGGATTCCGTCCTGGTCGTGGAACAACTGACCAACTCTTTACGCTTGCGGGAATCCTGGAGAGGGCCTGGGAGTATGCCTATCCAGTCTACATGTGTTTTGTGGATTTGGAGAAGGCGTATGACCGCGTCCCTCGGGAGATCTTGTGGGAGGTGCTGAGGGAGTACGGAGTGAGGGGAACCCTGCTGAGGGCCATCCAATCTCTGTACAACCAAAGCGAGAGTTGTGTCCGGGTGCTTGGATGTAAGTCGGATCCGTTTCCAGTGGGGGTTGGTCTCCGCCAGGGCTGCGCTCTGTCACCTATCCTGTTTGTGATTTTCATGGACAGGATTTCTAGGCGGAGTCGTAGCCATGGCGGAGAGGGTATACGTCTCGGGGGGCTAAAGGTTGCATCACTGCTGTTTGCAGATGATGTGGTCCTGATGGCACCTTCGGTTCGTGACCTTCAGCTCTCACTGGATCGGTTCGCAGCCGAGTGTTCAGCGGCTGGAATGAGGATCAGCATCTCCAAATCTGAGGCCATGGTTCTCAGCAGGAAACCGATGGTTTGTACAGTCCGGGTAGGGGACATGACTCTGTCCCAGGTGGAGGAGTTTAAGTATCTCGGGGTCTTGTTCACGAGTGAGGGAAAGATGGAGAAGGAAATCAGCCGGAGAATCGGAGCAGCTGGGGCAGTATTGCAGTCTCTCTGCCGCACTGTTGTGACGAAACGGGAGCTGAGCCAGAAGGCAAAGCTCTCGGTCTACCGAGCTATCTATATTCCTACTCTCACCTATGGTCATGAAGTGTGGGTAATGACCGAAAGAATAAGATCGCGGATACAAGCGGCCAAAATGAGTTTCCTCAGAAGGGTGGCTGGCATCTCCCTTAGAGATAGGGTGAGAAGTGCAGTCACCCGAGAGAGACTCGGAGTAGAGCCGCTGCTCCTTCGCTTGGAAAGGAGCCAGCTTAGGTGGTTCGGGCATCTCGTGCGGATGCCTCACGAGCGTCTCCCTAGGGAGGTCCTCGTTGCACGTCCCACTGGGAGGAGGCCCCGCGGCAGGCCAAGGACCAGATGGGGGGATTACATCTCCTCTCTGGCCTGGGAACGCTTCGGGATTCCCCAGGAGGAAGTCGCAAATGTTGCTCTGGAGAGGGAAGTCTGGGGGTCTTTGCTGGAGCTGCTGTCCCCGCGACCCGATTCCGGATAAGCGGTTGAAGATGGATGGATGGATGGATGACTATGTGGGTGTTGTTTCATGTCTAGAGAGCTTTCATTATGTTAAAAACTGTATTTAGGAGGTGGTAAACAGATGTTTGAATGCTCTTGCTATGACAATATTACATTTATAATGAATAATTCCTACTTTGAGGAAAATCATTGAGCATGGTCAAGCCTAGAACCAATTAACAGCAATAAACAAAGGATCACTCTATTACCCTTTCACACAGGCGGTGTACTGCCTCTATTACAGCTCTGGTATTACTTCTGAAGCCGATGGGCTGACTCTTAAAAAAAGTGGGAAAAAGTGGGGTTTTTTAGTCCGTGTGAGTGGTTAGACTCCAACCACCATGCAATGATGCATTTTTAATATTTATTATTGTTTGGTTATCTTGTTGACAGAACCCATGCTGCCAGTGTGTGGACTATAGAACGCACACATATAGCTTGGGGAGAAATCCAGTGGGTCTGCATTAGTTTTTGCTTCACCCCTCACTGAGAGCAAGAGTGAAGAATGGCGTTTCTTCGATGTAAAGACCTGATAAGTCCGAAAGAGAAAGAGATGATACAGTATCATCCGCTCACATGCAGGATTCTCACAGTAATGAGGCAAAAATTCATCCAGACCCACTGTATACGTACAAATCTAAAAATACCATGTTATATTTGAGTCAATTTGTTTATTTTACTTTCTTGTATCATATAACAAAATTACTATTACAATTAAAAAGATCATGTGTAAATAAAGTGGTCTGACTAAGAACTAATTATACGAAAATCAAATGCATTTTTCCTGTAATAAATAATGATATATAATTAATCAGTTCTCTACACTCAAAAATGTATGGATGTATGTAATGGATATATGGATATATATAGTTTTACATGCAGCAAACAATACATATAAAGGACAAATTAGTAGGATTGTGCATTGAGCATCGATGGGAACCAGGACTAAAATTGAGATTCTCCCAGAATCATTCAATCGTTTTCATTATGATTCCTAGTTTCTAAGCACAAGCGAAGGAAATAGTCGGCAAACTACGAAGAACAAGCAGCAAGTCTCATATAACAAACATGGACAGTGTTTGGAAATGCTCAAAAGTTTGACTTCACTTGGTTAGAAAACAGCTATTATTGCTTGCAAAGGAGGGTGCACGACATGTTTGTGGTGTAGAAAAATCCTAATAACTTTTATAGCCCTGCATATTTTAAAAATTGGAATTGAAACAAACCGGAATCAGAATCGTTCATATTCAAACGATGCCCAATCGAGTAACTGAACAAGAAACTTTTCAACAACTTAAAAAAACAATTTTTTTTTACAACATTTATACATTAAAACAATATTCCAGTATCTCTGCTGATGACACTCTAAGCTCAATGGCCACTTCCCTCTGAAAACACCCTGTTTGAAGCTTGGTATTGACAAGGTGTTGATCAATTGCTAGGCGTGGTCTTGGTCACTAGAGATGGGATTTAGGGCTCTTTGAAGGGAGCTGGATCTTGAGGAGTCCTTCAAAATACTGGCTCGTTATTTATGTATTTGTTTGTCAAGGAAACAATTACTAGTATCAGTTATACAATATGACTGTATATGACTGTATTTCATTTAATTCATTATTTCATCATTTTATTCACAGAAATATTACTCTTTTGGTGGAAATTATTCTGAAATATTGGCTACAATGTTATTTTATTTCAGATGCTTCAGTAGTTGTTCCTGGAATCTGTTGGAGCCACTTTCCCAGGTAAATAAAGGGGACCACAAAAAACGGCATTATTGGCTTTATTTTAACAAAAAGTCTTATGGTACATTAAACATATGTTTCTTATTGCAATCCAAGAACAATTCTGTCCTTAAATAAAATATTGAACATATGAGACAACTTGTCTTTTAGTAGTAGGTAAGCAAACAAAGGCTCCTAATTTAGCTGCTGACATATGCAGTAACATATTGTGTCATTTTCCATTCTATTATTTTGTCAAAATTATGAAGGACAAGTGGTAGAAAATGAATTATTAATCTACTTGTTCATTTATTGTTAATACTTAATTACTTTCTCTTTTAACATGTTCTATATACACTTCTGTTAAAATGTAATAATCACTTATTTTTCTGTTGTGTGGACGCTTTACATTAGTTTTGGAAGATACCACAAATTTGGGTATCAATCCGATACCAAGTCGTTACAGGATCATACGTTGGTCATATCCAAAGTCCTCATGTGTCCTGGGACATATTTCCTGAGTTTATAAACAAAATATAAATAAATTAAAAAAAAACGAAAAAAGATTTTGTGATGCTAAAAAATATCGATGTAATCATAGTAGTATTGACTAGATACGCTATTGGACTTGGTATCATTACAGTGGATGTCAGGTGGCGTTTGTTTACATTGAGGAGCGCCAGCTTATTAGCGGTGACGCCGGTGAGCTATTGTGTAAGTTTTAATGCAATTAAGCTTCACCCTGTAAGTCAAATATCCCCAACTTTTTGTTAACCTCCATGGCAGTAATTTGGTATACCCAATTACGTGGTGGGTACTGGTCTTTTAAGTAGGGGAAGCCCATTATCACCTACTCTCTAAACATGAATACTGTCTCCAATAACAGATAAACGCTATACATATTCGGGCTGGGCCATATGGCTGAAAACTGTATCAAGATATAAGTGTTTAGTATCAGCCAATATTGATAATAACTTATATCTTTGGCAAATTAGGACCAGGAGAAACATTTTTTAAAGTAATGTGAACATTTTTACTTTAAATGTAACCTTCCTCTGATTATAATCATTTTAGCTATCAAGGCAGAAAGGAAAGGAAATGTCAACCCAACCATGGAAAACACTCAATCAACCTCAAACCAAATTCTAAAATGACATTGAACAATTAATAATAACCTCTTAAAATGAAAGTGCAAAAATAAGGATTATGTAAGAAATGTTTAATAAAAATTAATAAAATAGTGCAAAGTGTGAAAATGTAAACATAGAGAAACCTGAGAAGAACTATTTTCGGGGCGGTATAGCTCGGTTGGTAGAGTGGCCGTGCCAGCAACTTGAGGGTTCCAGGTTCGATCCCCGCTTCTGCCATCCTAGTCACTGCCGTTGTGTCCTTGGGCAAGACACTTTGCCCACCTGCTCCCAGCGCCACCCACACTGGTTTAAAAATGTAACTTAGATATTGGGTTTCACTATGTAAAGCGCTTTGAGTCACTAGAGAAAAGCGCTATATAAATATAATTCACTTCACACTTCACATTTTCTGCAGGTTTAGTGGCAGGAAGTTACAGCTGTGCTCTAAAGGGTGAGCTGGTGTGGTATTACCGGTCTTGATGGGGACATGCGCCTTCTGTAATCTCCAGACCACATTTGGTCTGACTACGGTCTGTTAGAAAAGAAACTGCCATACTGTTGAGGTGACTTTTACTTGATTTTACTTTCTCTTCTCACTGCATGCCAAGAATCAACCGCAAGACAACAAGATGGTGGAACTAATCACGACAGTTGATACTGTTACCTGATTGGCTGTTAGCGTGACACTCCCACTGATCACTGATCACTTTGCTCAGTTACCAGAGAGCAAGAGCCTAAATTTGTTCATGCAACCAACCTTGTATCGTAACTTCCGATTTCCTCCGACTCTAACTTATAATAATAATTTACCCCTATACAATATCCTACCCTAACACCCTACTGTACAATATTACCTTTCGAGTGCAATACGTCCAACACTCATTGTTATTTATTACTCCGGTACTCTTGTCTTGTTCTGTATATTGTACAGTATTTTGTATTTCTATAGTGTTTTGTATATTGTACAGGATTGCTTATTATTTGTATTGGATAGTAGTCTGTTTATTTCAATTGTTAGTTTTTTTTCTTTATTGCCTGTTGTGTAATTTATTTTATTTTATTATTTATTTATTTTTACCCCATATTTGTTCCCACTACTGCACCTTAAGTTGGAGTCCTTAATCCTGTTATATGCAAATATAATGACAATAAAGTCCATTCTATTCTATTCATTCTACATAAAGAAAGAAAAAATCGAACGTTTAATCGAACACATTTTTTATTTATATCGATTACATGTCTATTGCGATATATATCGATAACCTTTTATCTTCCAGCCCTAATAAAGAGACTGTATTTTACTAAGAAAACATCACTTAAAGGATTGTAAAATTCTCCATATCAACTCGGAACAAGGGAATCAAACTTCAAAAAAATGCTGCGGCATTGGTTCACAGTATATTACGAGACCGCTGATTAGCTCATTTTCACTTTCTGTACACTTCCAGAGATGCTGAGCGTCTGATGGGCGGGACAAAGCTGAGCATTCATCCAATGACTTTCTAGTTTGGCTGCAGTGGAACACCCCACTCTACATTGAAGTCAATGGTTGCTCAGCTTCAACACTGTTTAATGCACTGTGACGCTACTACAAAACCCAAAACCAGTGAAGTTGGCACGTTGTGTAAATCGTAAATAAAAACAGAATACAATGATTTGGAAATCCTTTTCAACCTATATTCAATTGAATAGACTGCAAAGACAAGATATTTAATGTTCGAACTGAGAAACTTCCTTTTTTTTTGCAAATAATCATTAACTTAGAATTTAATGGCAGCAACACAGGGGCATTTTTCATGAAAAAGACGTTGCCTGGATGGCAAGAAATGTTGCTTTGGATTTGCAAATCATTGTATTCTGTTTAATTTACGATTTACACTTCACTGGTTTTGGGTTTTGTACACTCAATGAGAAGAAAGTCCTGTCAGTTGTCACAAAAGTAGGTAATTCTGAACAAAAGTTGAACAAATTCTAGCTCATATTTAGTCAATAAAATGTAAAGACACTAGTACTTATTTCACCATTTTTAAAAACATATGTTAGGGGAAGCTGAGAGAGGCTCACAGTCTTACAATAATAGTAGAGCAGTTCCTTTTCAAGGCCTATGAAAAAAAAAAAAAATGTTTTAAATTGTTATGCCTTTGTCCCTCAGCAGAAAAGTGTGGGGACAGAGGCGAGCTACATAGCGGTCGTCCTTCCCCTCGTGACTGAATGCATGTCCTTGTGTACGAAGCGCATTCTCCGTTATCAGCCGGTAAAAATAGTCATTTGGTGCTGATGCTGATGAACAGGTGAGAGAATGGCCGCGGATTTGCACATCACCTGAGGCTCTGTGTGTCCACCATGGCCCGCTCACAATGGGTCAGCTCAGAATAACTAGAGAGGCCTGACCGACCATGTTCACTCACCCCTGGAGTCATTAATCACACACAACACACACACACACACACACACACACACACACACACACACACACACACACACACACAGAGTGGTAAAAGGCGCAGCAGAGCTCACAGTAATTATGTAGCCAAATGCTGGATGACAGCCTCGCTCCAGGTAGCCAGTCCTCTAAGGCGGCACTCCTGCTACATTATCATACACTATAAACCTCACAAATAAAAATGCCCGCAAACAAAATAAAATCCCTGACACACAAAAAAACACATCACATCACATTTGGCGCTGATAAAATGCAACTCAGCGACACCTGTGCGAATCACATCTGAGACTCACAGCTGTATATTTTCCTCCAGAGCTTTTGACAACTCCTTAGACGCGTACAGGCACACAATCGCATCAGAGCCCTGATATTCCCAAACAGGCTGCTCTGCTGGCAGCCAGATCACAATGAGGACCTGGATCTCAGATAACGCTCCCATTTACAGGTTATAGAATCTCTCAAAGGGGCTTCGGCGCCGCCGGATGCAAGCAGTGATGTTTGTGTTGTGAATAGCAAAATGTGCTTGCATGTCATATCTGATCGCTGTCCTGATTCCAGCATCTGGAGAAGAAATTCCTATACAACATTTTGTTGGCATCATGCAGCGTGTGACCAGGGGTCGGCAACCCAAAATGTTGAAAGAGCCATATTGGACCAAAAATACAAAAAAGCAATCTGTCTGGAGCCGCAAAAAATGTAAAGACTTATTTAAGTGTTATAATGAAGGCAACACATGATATAAGTTTCTAATGAGTTATATTAGCCTACTATCAAAATGACTATGTGTCGCAGATCTTTTATGACAGAAATGTTGAAATATAATATTTATTCTACACATTTTTACAACATTGAAAAACATTAGTAAAACTTCTCAGAAGGTGAGATAACTCCTAGAAATGACTGCCTTAGAATGGCCAAAGGTATAGATGTGTGTGTCCAAGTTAAAGGAAACGGCAGGCTGTCTTCTTCTAATGGATTTATGACAATCTTTGCAAGCTGGGTAATGTTTGCTGTGGTCTGGAACAACATGGCACAGAAACAAATGCAGCCAATATGTCATGAGGCATGCACATATAAATTAACATAAGTAAAGGAAATTAAATGAGCTCAAATATACCTACAAACGAGGCATAATGATACAATATGTACATACAGCCAGCCTAAATAGCATGTTAGCATCGATTAGCTTGCAGTCATGCAGTGACCAAATATGCCTGATTAGCACTCCAGCAAGTCAATAATATCAACAAAGCTCACCTTTATGCATTCACGCACAGTATAAAACGTTTGGTGGACAAAATTAGGCAAAGAAGGAGTGGCATAAAACACGTCTTTCTGTGGCAGCGTCGGAGACATTTATACAAACTGTTGAGTCACAGTCCGCACAACGGTGCGAAGGGCTGCTGAAATTAGTAGGACAAAACGGCGCTTGCAAAATATTCTCGTCAGTGAAGTGTACACACAAACAGTGGGCTTTCTAACAATTGGTAAGGTTTGTGTCATGTTTGTCCTCCTACAGAAACCATATTACAACAAAACATTTATTTTTCACCCCATTTTTTTTCCATTTCCATACATTTTTTTAAAAAGCTCCATGGAGCCACCAGGGAGCCGCTCAAGAGCCGCATGTGGCTCTAGAGCCACGGGTTGCTGACCCCCGTGGTCTAGACCATGGGGTGTCCAAAGTGCGATCGGGGGTGAATTTGCTGCCCGCAGCTGGAGTTTTGTTGCCAAATTTTCGGAATTAAACTAAACAGAAAACAACAATAAAATGTAAGAAAAAAGAGCAAATATACATGATATAGTGAGAAAGAGCTGATATGTCAATACTAATAACTAGGGGTGTCCAGATCCGATATTAGTATCAATCAGATATCATCAAAAAACAATCGGAAGACATCATCTTGCGTCTAAAATGTCCGATACAAGTGCTCCGATACAAGCAGTCCTGCAGCGTGTTCACTTTTGCAATGCTGGGCAGCCAAATAACATCTAAATGTCCTCCAATAAGCACACAAAGCTGCTTTTCTCTTCCATTTCAGTCAAGTCATTTACAAAAGGTAAACACAGTAGGCTATAGACTACTAGGAAATAGCAGCTACACTACAGCTAAGCACACAATAGCAGACAAGCAAGGTAGGTAGGTAGGTAGATAGGTAGGTTTTTATTGTCATTGCACAAGTACAACAAAACTTTGTTTTCAGCACAAACCCGTTCAAGATTAGACAAACAGTGTACAGGGTTACAGAGCAGGAACGCTGATGGGTCACCACAAGGCGCCCCGTAAAAGATGGGGAAAAGGTCAACGCTGGGGGAGGATGAGTAAAAAAATACAATCTAGACTGGGCAAAACCTCCATATCAAAGCACATATACATATTACAAAATCCATCTCGAGACTTGCAACAGAGGGGAGGGAGTGGGGGCTACGGTGGCATGCTGCAGCTCTTCAGGCGCTGCCCAGCTGTCTATCACCCCTAAGGGATTTGCGTCAAGGGTGTTGGATGGGGGTGGGGTATGTGTGTGTGGCGTATATTTTTCATGGATGCATGTGTGTGTGTAAGCCTGCCGCATGTCTCTGTTCCGTGACATTGGTGTTCTTACAGCCTCCAGTCAGTCCAAAGTCAACAACAAAAGGTGTGTGTCCATGAGAGACAAGAAGGAAGTTTGTTCTGTCTTCGCCGCAATGTCCTTTGGTAGAGTCTCAAAGACAGGGAAACAATCCAAGTTAGAATGGTTTGTATGCGAGTGAAAATAAAATTTGCTTTTCACTCTAAATTGTCTATGACTGGTCCTCAAATTCATCCTGCAGGGCAGACGGTCCGATGTTATCCAAATCACAAAGTGTCCACAGTTCTGCCCACATCCTCCAATCATTTGTGGCAGCTTTGGGGTACTTTGAAGACTGCCAGCAACTTCCAATTTGAAGACAAACCAGAGCAACGCTTACTCCAATCAGCACATATCCTGTTGTCATAATTCCCAACAGGTAGATATCTTCACGTCCTCGACTGAAAGGGTCGCCAGGCACGCGGCACTCCTTCTTCTACCAAGAGTCCATCGTGTGTCTAGCAACAATCCAAGATCTTGTCAACTTCTTTGAGGACAGTTAAATAGTTCGATTGTCTAGATTTGAAGAGCAGTGCAAAATGAGGCAACAAGAAAGTTAAGACAAGACAAGACAAAATAAGCTAGCAGGAGAGATAAGGGAGAGGGAAGGGGAGCGGCCGCCCTCGATGAGTGCCAGTGAAAATGCACAAGTATTAACTGTCCTTAATTGAATAGTATAGGACTAAAACAGCACATTTATGAATAAATAGAATTATAAAATAATCATAGTTGCATATTATTTACACATACAAAGTCTCAAAGGCAGATCAAGCGTATTCAAAAGTATCCAGACTAATACACACTAAAAAATATTAAAAGTATGTACAGTATATGTGTTATCAGCCAATACATAACAAATAATGTCACCTATAACACAAAGTTAAAGTACCATATTTTTCGGAGTATAAGTCGCACCGGCCGAAAATGCATAATAAAGAAGGAAAAAAACATATATATGTCGCACTGGAGTATAAGTCGCATTTTTTGGGGAAATGTATTTGATAAAACCCAACACCAAGAATAGACATTTGAAAGGCAATTTAAAATAAATAAAGAATAGTGAACAACAGGCTGAATAAGTGTATGTTATATGACGCATAAATAACCAACTGAGAACGTGCCTGGTATGTTAACGTAACATATTATGGTAAAAGTCATTCAAATAACTATAACGTATAGAACATGCTATACGTTTACCAAACAATCTGTCACTCCTAATCGCTAAATCCCATGAAATCTTATACGTCTAGTCTCTTACGTGAATGAGCTAAATAATATTATTTGATATTTTACGGTAATGTGTTAATAATTTCACACATAAGTCGCTCCTGAGTATAAGTCGCACCCCTGGCCAAAATATGAAAAAAACTGTGACTTATAGTCCGAAAAATACGGTTAGTCTTTATATATAAATAATTCCTGTTTTTATCTTTTTATTTTTTTCACGTAATATTATTTTTTTTAATTTGCTGCCCTTAGCAAATGAGTTGGACACCCTTGACATAGACAGTAATGTTGCATTTGAGTGCGGCTGGGACAAATTCAATTGGCCAAAATGTGTGCAAAATTGGGTAAAGTTGTGAGGCTGGGCATAATGGGTTAAATTTGCGTGAATTGGCGCGATCGCTACATCATAGAATCCTGGGGGGACTGAATAATATCATGAAGTGGCCCTCTGAGGGCTTACGTGAGTGCCATGTGGCCCACCATGTAAATTAGTTTAATGCCCCTGCAGTATCCTACCGGAGAGGTCATTAAGCACGGTCCTAATCCTTCTCCTGCACACTAAAACCACCAAAGTCATCATCTTCAGTAGGGATGTCCGATAATGGCTTTTTGCCGATATCTGATATTCCGATATTGTCCAACTCTTAATTATCGATACCGATATCAACCGATACCGATATCAACCGATACTGATATTTACAGTCGTGGAATTAACACATTAGTATGCCTAATTTGGACAACCAGGTATGATGAAGATTAGGTCCTTTTTTAAAAAATTAATACAATAAAATAATATAAATAAATTAGAAACATTTTCTTGAATAAAAAAGAAAGTAAAACAATATGTAAACAGTTACATAGAAAGTAGTAATTAATGAAAATGAGTAAAATTAACTGTTAAAGGTTAGTACTTATAGTGGAACAGCAGCACGCACAATCATGTGTGCTTACGGACTGTATCCCTTGCAGACTGTATTGATATATATTGATATATAATGTAGGAACCAGAATATTAATAACAGAAAGAAACAACCCTTTTGTGTGAATGAGTGTGAATGAGTGTAAATGGGGTAGGGAGGTTTTTTTTTAGTGTACTAATTGTAGTGTATCTTGTGTTTTTTATGTTGACTTAATAAAAAAACAAAAACAAAAAAAACAATACCGATAATAAAAAAAAACGATACCGATAATTTCCGATATTACATTTTAAAGCATTTATCGGCCGATATTATCGGACATCTCTAATCTTCAGCGTGCAGCAGTCCAGCTTTTCGCGGCTCGGTTATGTGGGGGCTGTCTCCTTTTTCGATGGCTGACTCGATCGTCTTTGGCTTTGTGGCTGTGTCTTGTGCATTCCGTCGTGTTTTCTCTAGGCTGAGTGCATAATGGGAATGGGAATTGTACAACAACTGGAATAAATTGGTTTAGATTTTGATTCTTGGGGTGATGATTCCATTCAGGATCAATTCTTGATTCAAACCGATTCTCGCGGTATATTGTTTGATATAAAAATAATAATAGAACCTTTTCAAAACAGCTTATAAAAATTCCTCTGGGTCGAGCGGAGAAGGCCTAGGAAACATATTTTTTAAAAATTGCTTTAAAAAAATAAAAAAACAACAGTCCTGTTTTTAATGAAATGGATTCTTAAAAATGATGAATCAATTTAGAATCAGAATCGATAAGAATCACAATTTGAATATGAACCAATGTTTTTGAGCACCCCCAGTCCATGATGCATGAAATGTCTGACTGAATGATTGTGTGAGTGCGTTGGATTTAATGTGAACACATTTTTTGTTTGCAATTTAATTGGTCTAATGTTGATGAGGCAAAATGTATTTGTGACATGTGAAGCTTGTGAACCCGAAAAAAATAATAATAATTAGCCGCAGCATTGTATACAGTGAACGGTTCAAAGTGTGGGGGGAAAAGTAGCGGATTATAATCCAAAAATTACGTCATCATCTTCCCTCTACAAACTAAAAATGTTAATCGACTGTCTCGATAAGCACGTCGTTTTGAGACATTTTATATTGGTCTTCTTTCGACAAAAAAAACATGTTGAGAATTAATCAGCAGCGCCTCTGCTGGTTACAGCCAAGTTGTGCACTCCATCTTAAAGCAAGATTCAACAATGAATTCCACCAGTAGGGTTGTACAGTATATCGGTATTAGTATAGTACCGTGACACTAATGAATCATATTCGGTACTATACCGGCTCTGAAAAGTACCAGTCCGCCACCCCCCTGCAGGACGAGGAATACCTAACCATGTTTCACTACACACCGACGTCAAAATGTAAACAAACGCCATTGGTGGATCTACACCTGACATCCACTATAATGATACCAAGTACAATAGCGTATCTAGTCGATACTATTATGACTACGTCGATATTTTTTGACATCTTCTTTCGTTTTTTTAATTTATATTATGTTTATAAACTCAGAAAATATGTCCCTGGACACATGAGGACTTTGAATATGACCAATGTATGATCCTGTTACCACTTGGTATCGGATTGATACCTAAATTTGTGGTATCATCCAAAACTAATGTAAAGCATTAAACAACAGAAAAATAAGTGATTATTACAATTTAACAGAAGTGTAGATAGAACATGTTAAAAGAGAAAGTAAGCAGATATTAGCAGTAAATGAACAAGTAGATCAATAATTAATTTTCTACCACTTGTCCTTAATAATTTGGCAAAATAATAGAATGGAAAATGACACAATATGTTCCTGCATACGTCAGCAGCTAAATTAGGAGCCTTTGTTTGTTTACTTACTACTAAAAGACAAGTTGTCTTGTATGTTTACTATTTTATTTAAGAACAAACTTGCAATAAGAAACATATGTTTAATGTACCGTAAGATTTTTTGTTAAAATAAAGCCAATAATGCAATTTTTTGTGGTCCCCTTTATTTAGAAAAGTACCGAAAAGTACCAAAAAGTATCAAAATAATTTTGGTACCGGTACCGGTACCAAAATATCGGGACAACACTATCCACCACAATAAAAGTTATGAGGCCAGATTTTCATGACTTTATGTCAGCGATTCTGAAACTGTGGTGAGCAAGCTCCATCAAGTGGTACGCCAAATAGTCACTTAATTCATTATTCAGACACAGTGTTACTGTTCTAATTCTGCCTCGTTTTTAATGAATATGGATGCCTACAACGCAACTGCCTTTAAATATTTGGAGAGCCAGGTGAGAATCTCAGCTTGTGAAGGTCAGGTGAAGGACAGGTGAAGGTCAGTATACATTATTTTGAAACACTCACAGAACTTTTTAAACAAAATAGTCGTTCATTCTGGCAAGAACATGCTCCTCGAACAGAGATTAAGCTTTTCAGCTTGACTTGAAAACTTGCCTTGAAGTCTCAACATTTCAATTTGACAACGTGCGCATCTCCTCTTGTGTAAATGATCATATTAAAACTGTGCTGATTTGCAACCTGGCTGCCAAACTGAGAGTCATTTAAATCCGCTTGTGACCTCAACCATGTCACCCCCAACCCCCCCTCGTCCCCTTGAGTGGCTCAACTGTCACTTTGGTATTACAGCAGCAATTTAAGTGGAAGCTGTGCCTGCTGATACATTCTCTGACCTTGAGCATCTGTACTCACTGTTCACTATTGGGAGTTAAAGGGGTAACAAAAATAGTGTAATGGTTAGTTATGTGAGTGTTCTTCTTTTTTTATCCTGAAAACAGATTGAACAAGTAGTTTTGCATGTGTATTGGCCATGAAAACAGTGTTTTGAAACTCCAAAACACCAACGTAGGTTCCATTTTCTTGTTGTAACGTCCTCAAAATAAATGTACATTTCTATTGTCTTTTTTCAACACCAATTTAAAGGACGGGACAGAGAAGAAGATGTGGATGATGTTCATTGAACTAAATAAATCATCAAAAACATGACCGAGCGTGTCGCCAACTTGGCAAAGCAATTTGAGTGTATCACTGCTAGACTGCACCATACTGACGCAGAATGACTCGATCATGCCAGCAAAGAATGTTAATATAATATCTATAACGGCTGACATTCATCCATTAAAATATGAAGAAGCTGATGATGGTGTGTTTGACAAAGAAGCAGCTGAAAGAATGTACTGTAGAAGTCCACTCTCCAAGGTAAATATTGTACGTATTATGTACAAAACCCAAAACCAGTGAAGTTGGCACGTTGTGTAATTCGTAAATAAAAACAGAATACAATGATTTGCAAATCCTTTTCAACTTATATTCAATTGAATAGACAGCAAAGACAAGATATTTAATTATCGAACTCAGAAACTTAATTTTGTTTTGCAAATAATCATTACCTTACAGTTTAATGGCAGCAACACATTGCAAAAAAAGGTTGGCACAGGGGCATTTTTACCACTGTGTTACATGGCCTTTCCTTTTAACAACACTCCGTAAACGTTTGGGAACTGAGGAGACCAATTTTTGAAGCTTTTCAGGTATAATTCTTTCCCATTCTTGCTTGATTTACTGCTTAAGTTGTTCAACGGGGTCTCCGTTGTGGTATTTTATTCTTCATATTGCGCCACACATTTTCAATGGGAGACAGGTCTGGACTACAGGCAGGCCAGTCTAGTACCTGCACTCTTTTACTATGAAGCCACGCTGTTGTAACACGTGGCTTGGCATTGTCTTGCTGAAATAAGCAGGGGCGTCGGTGATAACGTTACTTGGATGGCAACATATGTTGCTCCAAAACCTGTATGTACCTTTCAGCATTAATGGTGCCTTCACAGATGTGTAAGTTACCCATGCCTTGGCCACTAATACACCCCCATACCATCACAGATGCTGGCTTTTCAACTTTGCGCCTAGAACAATCCGGTTTGTTCTTTTCCTCTTTGTTCCGGAGGACACGACATCCACAGTTTCCAAAAACAATTTCAAATGTGGACTCATCAGACCACAGAACACTTTTCCACTTTGCATCAGTCCAACTTAAATGAGCTCGGGCCAAGCATAGCCGACAGCGTTTGTGGGCGTTGTTGATAAATGGCTTTCGCTTTGCATAGGAGAGTATTAACTTGCACTTACAGATGTAGTGACATACTGTAGTTACTGACAGTGGTTTTCTGAAGTGTTCCTGAGCCCATGTGGTGATATCCTTTACACACTGATGTCAGTTTTTGATGCAGTACCACTTGAGGGATCGAAGGTTACAGGCAATCAATGTTGGTTTTCAGCCTTGCTGCTTATGTGCAGTGATTTCTCCAGATTCTCTGAACCTTTTGATAATATTACGGACCGTAGATGGTGAAATCCCTAAATTATTTGCAATAGCTCATTGAGAAATGTTGTTCTTAAACAATTTGCTCAGGCATTTGTTCACAAAGTGGTTATCCTCACCCCATCCTTGTTTGTGAATCACTGAGCATTTCATGGAAGCTGCTTTTATACCCAATCATGGCACCCACCTGTTCCCAATTAGCCTGTTCACCTGTGGGATTTTCCAAATAAGTGTTTGATGAGCATTCCTCAACTTTCTCAGTCTTTTTTACCACTTGTGCCAGCTTTTTTGAAACTTGTTGCAGGCATCAAATTCCAAATGAGCTAATACTTGCAAAAAATAACTTTTTTCAGTTCGAATGTTAAGTATCTTGTCTTTGCAGTCTATTCAATTGAATATAAGTTGAAAGGGATTTGCAAATCATTGAATTCTGTTTTTATTTACGACTTACAGTGTCAAATTCACTGGTTTTGGGTTTGTACATTTTACATTACTTCACAAAACTAGTACATTATATTGTACTTTATTTACATAATATTTCTCAGCTAAAAGTTTTCTTTTTAAGAGGTGTGTTACATGTTGAAAAGCATCAATTTAATAGATTTCAATTGCAGATGTTGATTTAAAGTACAAGTGTTTTAAGTTAAGAGCTCACAGAACCAACTACAGTAAGTTCGTAAATTGAGGCACTACTTCATTGATTCATCTCAGGAATTTTGTATATGAGCTGAAGATGACTAGTTTGAGTAACATGTCCTAGAGAAAGAATAATGAGTTTTTGGCAAATTAACAAATGCATGAAATATACATTAACTGCCTTTAAACACATTACAATGATTCAACAAAACGTTTTTAAAGATGTAAAAAAAATATTTAGGTAATTTAAAGGATTATGTCATGATAAAGCTATTGCTATGTTAACACCATTTTCCCAGTGTTTAATGTACTGTAGTGTACATTGTTCATTTATATTGTATTTATTAAATATGCAATCAGATCAATGTGCAAGACACTATACATTATTAAAATACGGCTTCCTTCCACCTCTAAAGACATGCACCTGGGAAAAGGTTGATTGGCAACACTGAGGTGGTGACTTGTCCAGGGTGTACCCCGCCTTACGCCCGAATGCAGCTGAGACAGGCTCCAGCCACCCCCGCGACCCCGAGTGAGGGACAAGCGGTAGAAAAGGGATGGATGGATGGATTTTACAATTAATTTTATAACCTGGGGACACAAATGGCACAGATACGGTGGAATGGCAAATAAAGAATAGCTTT
This sequence comes from Entelurus aequoreus, assembly GCF_033978785.1. Taxonomy (NCBI): domain Eukaryota; kingdom Metazoa; phylum Chordata; class Actinopteri; order Syngnathiformes; family Syngnathidae; genus Entelurus; species Entelurus aequoreus. The sequence continues at coordinate 31,476,267 of NC_084741.1, forward strand.
TGCGACATACGCAAGTCAAATATCTCAAACCAAATTGCCATCCGCAGGATCGAATATGTCAATTATTTTTTAATATGGCTATTTTTACAAGCTTACAATTCACAAATAGCTTCTAAAATACACTTTTAAAGCAGAAATTTACTTTTTGGGGGGGATTTTGCCTATCATTGACAATCCCTATGTGAGACAAGAACACATTATTTTTCATGTATTCTTACTCATAAATATGGCAAGTACGAGGTGGCTAACAATGCAGCTAATCAGTGCTGGATGCTTTGCATTTTCACTTGTAGCACACTAAATGAAACAATTAACAGCACATATAATTTTTTGTTGCACAGAAACAAAAAAAGAGTGACACTTCTGCGACAATCACAGTCCGTTTGGTTATGGTTTAAGTTTATTTCAAACATGCTATACAGATAGGCAAAGTTTAATTAACTTTGGATTGATTTATTTTGGTAGGAAAATGCAATGAAATGTTAAAATCTTTATTTGCACGTGTGTTGATTTTTTTTCCAAAACTCACACAACCTATTTTTAGTCACAAATGCGACTAAAATGCTCGCACTGTACAGTGCAGCTAATGGAAGTACTCAATTGCGCCCATGAATCCCTCCAAAGTCCGCCAACAATGCTCCATTTATATGTTGTGACCTAAATATTAACCAAGTATCAGCGATAGTTATTTTAAGCGCTAACGCAGAATAACTACTTTTAGTGGTGCCGTGATTAATTGCATAAACTAACTCGATAACAAAAATCAGCTAACAATGGAGGTAATGGGATTCAATCTGTTCTGCCCCAAAAGCGCTCTAAAAACATCCTAAAACCTCCATAAACGTTTTATATACACGTTGTAAGTATATATGTAATGTAGTAACAGGCACATTCATCATAACATGTATTATTTACGTATTTTACTTATTTTAAGCATACGGCGGCTAACTGTATACATTTCACAGACGCATCACGATGTTCACTATTTCCTTCAACAACAACACTACTAATCATGGCAGACTTCATGATAGACAACGACTACTTTAGGACAAATGATGATGCAGAACCTTGTATTTTTGAGCCTGAATATAATGAGGATGATCTACAAGTTTTAGAAGCTGAGTGATAAACAAATCCAGCAAGGAGCTGCTTAAAAAGGAAACTACGAACATAATAAAAAACATTCACTTACTGTACAATGTTTGCTCTCACTGGGATGCCGATTGATGGGATGTTTATATATTCCTGTTTAGATAAAGAATGAATCATAATAGTCATGCAGGTAAAAAAAAAAGTGCCACAAACGAGCGTCTTTTCGTGTCTTTCTCGCCATAAGTTGAATATCCAAGCTGACCGACTTCTCGCTTTATTGCCACAACCTTCTACTATACAAGTGAGATGATTTACAATCTTGAATTAACTTTCACCAACTCAGAGTTGATGCAGCAGTTCCCCGGCTCAATATGTTAATATAGCTGCATAAGCCAGTTAACGTTCTGTGATCACGGCGTCACTAAAAGTAGTTCCTCAGCGTTAGTGCTTATACTAACAATTTTGATAACACTTGGTTAATGTCAAGAGTGACACTTCCGCGACAATCACAGTCCGTTTGGTTATGGTTGAAGTTGATTTCAAACATGCTATATATTTATATATATATTTACATGTCACAACATGTAAATGGAGAATTTTGTTGGCGGGTTTTGGATGAGGGTGTTATGGGTGCAATAGAGTACTCCCCATGCATTGTCAGCCACCTCATACTTGCCATATTTATATACGCGTTAGAATGCATAAAAAAATAAAAAATGTTCTTGTCTTATGTAGGGATTGTGGATGATAGACAGAATTCCCCACAAAAGTGCATTTTCCCTTGAAACAGCGCCACTTTTTAATGACATTTTTGTATGCTTTTTGCTGTCATTTTTCAAACATTAGTTGTTTATGTGAAAAAAAGACTACTGGATAAGAACGAAGAGGGCAAGCAATTGTTCTGCATGAATGGAGTGTTCTTTTACAAAGTGTCTTTTTTTGTTGTTGTTGTGATTTTTCACTACTTTATAAAGAATAATAATACTATTTATGGAGAAAAGAGAGACTATAAAAACGTTGTTAAGATAAACTGTTAGCGTTTAATGGACTCCCTAGAATACAAGCAGGCGTAACAAATATATGTCATAGACATATTAAAAGGAAAATGTGACATTAGAGCGCAGGCAGGAGGCAAAAAGGGGGTGTGGTCAATGTTCCATGGCTGTCTCCTCCTTTTCTTCCTCCTCTTCATCATCACTAGCAGGTTCGTAGTCATCGTCGATGCCCGCATCTCCCTCGTCGGCCTCCATCTCTCCTCCCAGCTCGCTCAGCAGCTGCTCGACGTGCTCCAACACGGGCTGGTCGTCGCAGTGCAGCTTGCTGTGCAGCTGACAAACACACAAAACAAGGAATGGGTTTGGAAACAAGCGGGCGTTGTAAGCAGAAAGAATACAAATCCAGATTGAGTTGAGACAATTGAAAAAAGAAAAACTATTAGTGCAAAATGATATTTTTACCACAATAGGAATTCTTTGGAAATCATTTATTATGTTCTTGAACCTAAATATTAGTTGTATTTATTTAATCTAATGTAGTGCCTTTGAATTTGAGTGGTTCAGTAGTAGAAAATCCCGCAAGGAAAATAGTATTTAAAACCTAATCAAAAATGACATGAGGCAAAATGTCGACTCAACAATTGTGGGCAATACCTCCAATTTGGGGTATGAGGTAGAGGTGTTTAAAAATAGTTGACTCTTTGATGATTTGACTTGTTGATATAGTAGATAGGAATGTTCTGATCTACCAGCTCAGTGGCCTTGTGGTTAGAGTGTCTGCCCTGAGACTGGGACCCATTGCCTCCCTGCTTGGTACTCAGCCTCAAGGGTTGGAATTGGGGGTTAAAGGCCTACTGAAATGATTTTTTTTTTATTTAAACGGGGATAGCAGATCCATTCTATGTGTCATACTTGACACATAACAGCAGCTCCTTGAATTCCTTGAATCCCTTCTAAGTCGATCTGATAGCTCAGTCACAGCTCTTTTTATACCAAATATGTGTTATATGTGTTTTATGTCGCACGTTTGCACCAAGAAAAATTCCTAGTTTGTGAACCCGTTCTCAAACAATGGGAATAAAACTATTCTGATTCTGATTCTGATTTCGCAATATTGCCATATTTTTGCTGAAAGGATTTAGTAAAGAACATCGACGATAAAGTTGCAACTTTTGGTCGCTGATAAAAAAAAGCCTTGCCTGTACCGGAAGTAGCGTGACATCAACAGAGGAAGGACTCCTCAAAATTTCCCATGGTTTTCAATGCAGCTAGAGCGATTTAGACCGAGAAAGCGACGATTAACCCATTAATTTGAGCGAGGATGAAAGATTCGTGGATGAAGAACGTTAGAGTGAAGGACTAGAATGCAGTGCAAGACATATCTTTTTTCGCTCTGACCGTAACTTAGGTACAAGCTGGCTCATTGGATTCCACACTCTCTCCTTTTTCTATTGTGGATCACGGATTTGTATTTTAAACCACCTTGGATACTATATCCTCTTGAAAATGAGAGTTGAGAATGCGAAATGGACATTCACAGTGACTTTTATCTCCACGACAATACATCGGCGAAGCTCTTTAGCTACGGAGCTAACGTGGTAGCATCGGGCTCAAATGCAGATAGAAACAAAATAAATAAACCACTGACTGGAAGGATAGACAGAAGATCAACAATACTATTAAACCATGTACATGTAACTACACGGTTAATAATTCCCAGCCTGGCAAAGCTTAACAATGCTGTTGCTAACGACGCCATTAAAGCTAACTTAGCAACGGGACCTCACTGAGCTATGATAAAAACATTATCTCTCCACCTACGCCAGCCATCCCTCATCTGCTCATCAACACCCGTGCTCACCTGCGTTCCAGCAATCGACGGAAGGACGAAGGACTTCACCCGATCATCCGTGCGGTTGGCGGCTAGCGTCGGCTCGCGCGTCTTCTATCCAAGTAAGTCCTCCTGGTTGTGTTGCTACAGCCAGCCGCTAATACACCGATCCCACCTACAACTTTCTTCTTTGCAGTCTTCATTGTTCATTAAACAAATTGCAAAAGATTCACCAACACAGATGTCCAGAATACTGTGGAATTTTGAAATGAAAACATAGCTTTTTTGTATTGTATTCAATGGGGTACCAATACTTCCGTATCAATTGTTGACGTCACGCGCATACGTCATCATACATAGACGTTTTCAACCGGAAGTGTGGCGGGAAATTTAAAATTGCACTTTATAAGTTAACCCGGCCGTATTGGCATGTGTTGCAATGTTAAGATTTCATCATTGATATATAAACTATCAGACTGCATGGTCGGTAGTAGTGGGTTTCAGTAGGCCTTTAAATCACCAAACGATTCCCGAGCGCGGCGCACGCTGCTGCTCACTGCTCCCCTCACCTCCCAGGGGGTGAACATGGGGATGGGTCAACTGCAGGACAAATTTCACCCCACCCAGTGTGTGTGTGACAATCGCTGGGACTTTAAACTTTAACCTATTTTTGCCCTCTAATTCTAATCCGATTTTGAGTCACAATCTCATACTGTGGCAATAGGTTATAAAAGTCAAATATTTTATAGCAAGTAACAAAAGTAAACACAATGACACATTTTTATAAAGCTAATCTTATTAAATTTAGAATTTGCTATTATTGGTGTAAATCAGATGATGAATTAAATTGTGGTATTAAACACTGCATACAGTTAAAAATAAAAAACAATTAAATTAGTTTGTGCACAATAACTGAACAAAGGCAAAAACTAATATTGGCTCCCATTTAAATCATTTGGATTTTGCCCTCAAAGCCTTCCTGTATTCCCTGACTTTGTAAACAATAAAAAAAAAGCCAGAAAAATAATTTTATAGTTATAAAAAAACAATACAAATAAAAATATCGATCTAATCACTTTAGTATCTTTGGAATTAATGCAACTCCTGATTAGGAATATGGAAATGTAACTGTGTCTGCTTGAGTGTGCATCCATTAATGTCATATTTAGCATGTAAACACTGGGAGACAGCTGTGGTAAAGATTGCCGATCGGTTACAAATGGCAACTATCAAACCCGATCAGATCTCATGATCGAGATCGAGACATCTCTAGCAGTAGAGATGAAGTAGGGGTAGAATTGAAGCTATGCTTCTTTCCTCTCCTTATATGACATGTTGACATGTGTAAATGTATCATGTGATGTCTTTAATGTAACTTGTGAAAGTCTGAGACAAATACACCAAACCACACCATACATCACACGTCTGTTATTAGATTGCAGAATTATGTGTTGTATTCGCTTCTTTCTTTGTAGAACAAAAATGCCAGATCTGCTGTTAAACCTCGGATGTTCCTGTTCTGCCGCATCGCTGTATTAAAGAAACTGGATAAGCTCAAGAAAAAATGGTTATGATGTTGGGCAATATTTAACAAGTTTTCTCAAAATAGGTCATGTACACGACTTATATTTAAAAAACGTTTTTTTGCACATGAATGACATGACTTTTCAGTGGTATTGTAGTGTTTCCATTTTTTCTTCATGAGTAAAATTAACAAATCAATGGGTTAGCAGCGTCCTGGAACTAGTTTTTGTGTTTAATATTTTAATAATTTCTACCTTGCATGAGTACGTTTTGTTACATTAAGTATATCCATCCATTCATTTTCTACCACTTGTCCCTATATTAGTATTTAAAATAGAAGTAATAAATAATAAAGTAAAATTATATCCATGTATAGCTTTCATGTACAGAGCACATACCTTTTACATCAGTGGTACCCAACCACCAATTGGTACCGGGCCGCACAAGAAATAATTTTTTTTTTTTTAAAAAGTAAACTTTTTTAAATTTTGTATTAAATCAACATAAAAAACACAAGATACACTTATAATTAGTGCACCAACCCAAACCCTTGTGCAATCATGTTCACACATCTGAAAACAGTTTAGCTCGTTACAGAAGCTACAAAACTGACCTTCCTTTGAGCAGATTGAGTTTCTGGAGCATCACATTTGTGAGGTCAATTAAATGCTCAAAATGGCCAGAAAAAGAGAACTTTCATCTGAAACTCGAAAGTCTATTCTTGTTCTTAGAAATGAAGGCTATTCTACAAAATTGTTTGGGTGACCCCAAACTTTTGAACGGTAGTGTACGTTTGTGTTAAAATACTAGACCTAGACTATTGTAACGTGTTTACCAACCTCCGTAACCTTTGCTCCTCTCTTTAACCCAAGGGTTAAAGATTGCATTGCAGACGGTTTCGTGCCTGAAGCTTTTTTCAACATTTGGAAGTAAAGCCTTACATCTTTTAATAATTTTTTTAGACTGCAAGAAGTTGACTTACTTATGTCTTATTAATGTGTGGTGTGAATAGTGAAGTACTGTAAATGTGTGCATCAATGTACTGCATACTTGCCAACCTTGAGACCTCAGAATTCGGGAGTTGGGGGTAGCGGGGGGTGTATATATTTTTAAGTATTTCTTATCCATCCATCCATCCATCCATCCATCCATCCATCCATCCATTTTCTACCGCTTATTTCCTTCGGGGTCGCGGGGGGCGCTGGAGCCTATCTCAGCTACAATCGGGCGGAAGGCGGGGTACACCCTGGACAAGTCGCCACCTCATCGCAGGGCCAACACAGATAGACAGACAACATTCACACTCACACTCACATTCACACACTAGGGCCAATTTAGTGTTGCCAATCAACCTATCCCCAGGTGCATGTCTTTGGAGGTGGGAGGAAGCCGGAGTACCCGGAGGGAACCCACGCAGTCACGGGGAGAACATGCAAACTCCACACAGAAAGATCCCGAGGCCGGGATTGAACTCACGACTTCTCAGGACATTCGTATTGTGAGGCAGACACACTAACCCAGGGGTCACCAACGCGGTGCCCGCGGGCACCAGGTCGCCCGTAAGGACCAGATGAGTCGCCCGCGGGCCTGTTCTAAAAAAAAAAAAAAAAAAAAAAAAAAAAAAAAATGTCAATATATTATTATTATTTTTTTTATTTTTTTTAAATTAAATCTACATAGAAAAAAACACAAGATACACTTTCAATCAGTGCATCAACCCAAACAACCTCCCCCATTCACACTCATCCACACCCACTCACACAAAAGGGGTTATTTCTTTCTGCTACCAATATTCTGGTTCCCACAACATAGACAACACATCTACAAGGGACACAGTCCCTGAAGCACACATGATTGTATAGGCTGCTGGTCCACTAACATTTTCATTAATTACTATGTTTTATGTAATTATTTTTATATTGTTTTACTTTCTTTTTTATCCAAGAAAATGTTTTTTATTTATTTATCTTATTTTATTTTTTTAAAAAGGGCCTTATCTTCAATAGACCAGGTTGTCAATGAAATTAGATTTGTTTAAAGGGTTTTTTAAACCAGGCCCAGTCCAGATAATGTCCAAGTCGGACTCAGCAACACACACCTTCATTCATGTACACAGAAAAAAATTAGGGAACACAACAGATTGCATATAATTTATAAACAAAATTACATTTTCAAAATAAGCATTCATGTACAGTCCAGATTATGTCCAGGTCACTCAAATTAGGGAACACAACAACAGATATCATATGATCTATAAACATAATTATACTTTCAAAATAAGCCTTTGAGGACTTGTCATCTTTTTTTTAATGTTTTTTGGCATCATTATCGTTTTCAACCATGTAACTTTCTAAAATGAGAAAATACTGAATAAATGTTTTAAAGAAAGTAATACTTAGTGAATATCTGTTTTTGGCCTTAAAAATAAACATTTTACCGAGTACTATAATTAAATTGACTAAATCATGATTGTCAATGAACTCTCCTAAAATAACAGAAACCACATCAAGCTTCATAAACAAACCAATCCTTAAACACATTTTTTCAACTTCCACCCAAAACAAAGACACAATATGACAATACCAAAACAAATGCAGGGTGGATTCAGGCTCCTGACAACAAAATCGGCAATCATCTGACTCTGTCATATTCCATAATTTTAACATTTTCCCTGTGGGTAAGAAGTTATAAATAATTTTAATTTGAAAATAACGATTTTGCACATCGATAGTGGTTTTATAGATTAGTTTGAATATGGCATCCCATGGCAACGGGCAGTCAAAAAAGTTCTCCCATTTTCCATTTGTGTTGTATGAGGCAGCCTTCAAAGATTTCTTTATTAAATAAAAATTATATATTTTTCTATTTATTTTAGTTCCTTTTTGCCAACTAGAATTTCTTATTAGAGGTTTACAAACTAATAATTTAGTAGTTCCATAATTAATTATTTGTTTCCATCTTTTCCCAATTACTCCAGTTAGTTGATAAAATGAAAAGCTTGAGCAAGCATCACCATACATAGCTCTAAATTCATCATACTTCATAATTTTACCATTCTCATTGATGATATCATTGACAAAAATGATTCCTCTTTCAAACATATTTTTCCAAAAGAAAGGCTTTCCATCTATTACAATATTAGAGTTCATCCATATTAACTGCTGCAAAATATCGTCTCTTTTTTCTGGCACATAAAATTGAAAACACCACTATGAGTGGATTGTTTCCTTTATGAACCCCGCCATGTTTCCCAGCAGACTCTCTGGGAGGGGATCACTTGTAAAAAAGGATACAATTTCTTTTGATACAGTACATGTTTTTTGTCCAACAGGACATTTGTGTACCACTCAATGTTTAAATACATCTTTGGAACAATTGATGCTTTTAAAGACAGACACATAGCTTCAAGGTTGAGAAGTTTCAGGCCCCCATATTCATACTATTTTCTTTCTTTCTTTCTTTTAGTTTATTTCGAACATGAACACATTTACATCATAATACATCACACAATTTCATATCATTTCATTTACATCATGCCCGAAAAGGAGTAGGAAGAAGCAAAGCTTATTTAATCCTACCCCTTTCCCACTTCAAAGCATTTGCAATTATATAAAATCATTTACTGACCGTTTTATATAATAAAATAACATCTATGAATTAGTATATACAACAGTTTGTAATATGTAATTAATTAATTCAGTCATTATTAACATACTGAGATGAAGAATATTTTCAATAAGGTTGGAAGTTTTTCTCATAATTCTTCTTCTTTGTACTTTGTAAGCACTATTAATTTAAACAACCTCTTAAACTGGATCATGTCAGTACAATTTTTAACTTCTTTACTTAATCCATTCCATAATTTAATTCCACATACTGTTATGCTAAAAGTTTTAAGTGTTGTACGTGCATATAAATGTTTTAAATTATTTTTTCCTCTAAGGTTATATTTCTCCTCTTTAGTTGAGAAGAAATGTTGTACATTCTTTGGTAGCAGGTTATAGATTGCTTTGTACATCATTTTAGCTGTTTGCAATTTTACCAAATCACCAAACTTTAATATTTTTGACTTAATAAATAAAGGGTTTGTATGTTCTCTATATCCAACATTATGTATTATTCTAACTGATCTTTTTTGTAACATGGTTAACGAATGTAGCGCACATTTGTAGTTATTTCCCCATATTTCTGCACAATAAGTCAGATATGGTAACACTAGTGAGCAGTAGAGAATATGAAGTGATTTTTGGCCCAGGACGTGTTTTGTTTTATTCATTATTGAAATGTTTTCTGCTACCTTATGTTGTATGTTTTGTATATGAGATTTCCAGTTCATTTTATCATCTATTAATACTCCCAAAAATCTGGGTTCTTTTACCCTTTCGATGTCTACTCCGTCTATTTGTATTTGCGTATGATGCTCTTTCCTACTATTACCAAATAGCATTATTTTAGTTTTACTGAGATTCAAAGATAGTCTGTTTTTGTCAAACCATCTTTTTAATTTGTTCATTTCTTCTGTTATTATTTGTATTATCTTCTGTGTGTTCTCTCCTGAACAGAAAGCAGTTGTATCATCTGCAAATAAAACTAACTTTAAGTCCTTTGTAACTTTACAAATGTCGTTTATATAAAGATTAAACAATTTTGGTCCCAGTATTGATCCCTGCGGCACACCACAGGATATATCTAGCCGTGTTGACATATTTTCACCCATTTTCACATATTGCTTCCTGTTGGTTAAATAGCTTCTTACCCAGTTCAATACCAAACCTCTGATGCCATATCGTTCTAATTTTTGTATTAAAATATCATGATTAATTGTATCAAATGCTTTTGTTAAGTCCATGAATACTGCTGCCGCACATTCTTTACCATCTATTGCATTGGTAATTTCCTCTGTTATTTTAATTAATGGTATTGATGTTGAGATATTTGCTCGAAATCCATATTGGTTCTCCACGAGCGTCCCACTTTTGTTAATAAATAAATCTAATCGACTATTGAATAATTTTTCCATGATTTTGGAGAATTGTGGAAGTAATGAAACTGGTCTGTAGTTAGTAAACTGGTGTACGTCTCCATTCTTATAGATTGGTACGACTTTTGCAATTTTCATTTTGTCTGGGAATTTTCCGGTTAAAAATGATACATTGGTGATATATGTCAGAGGTTCTGAAATGTCTTCTATAACCTTTTTTATCGTTACCATATCTATTCCATGACAGTCAGTTGAAGTCTTGTATTTACAATTTTTTACAATTTTGATTATTTCTTCTTTTGTTACACTTTTAAGAAACATGGAATTGGGATTTCTGTCTATGAGCTCACTCAAGTCCTCAACTGACCCATCATCTGCATTTGGAATTCTTTGATCCAGATTTGTTCCGATATTAACAAAATAATCATTGAAACGTTCAGCTATTTGGTTCATATTGTCATTTTTTGTATGTCCATCTAGAAAGTACTGGGGGTAATCTTTCTTAGCACCATTTTTAATGATGCTATTTAGGATGCCCCATGTTGCTCTCATGTTGTTTTTGTTCTTGTTTAATAATTGACTGTAGTATTCCTTCTTACATATTTGTAGTATACCAATTAGCTTGTTTTTATATTTCTTATACTTATTTTCTGCCTCTATAGATCTTTGTGTTACCTTTATCTTTGTACTCTTTGTACAAAACCTTTCTTTTAATCTTTTCTGGTTTGCCGTTCCAGACAAAATCGAAGACCCTCCGCTCATAAATCTTAAAAAAGTTTTGTGATGAAGCTGGTAATGACAAAAACAAATAAATAAATTGAGGAATAATTAACGAGTTGGCAATAGACATTTTACCATACAAGGTTAGGGATTTCCCTTTCCATAATTGCATAATTTTGTCCAGCTTTCTTAGTCGATTATCATAATTTACTGAGCCTAGATCTTCCAGATTTTCTGGGACAACAACACCAAGTATGTTAACTGGTCCATCTGTCCACAAAACAGGCACTTTGCATTCCATTCGAAAGGACGTTCCCTTTAGATTTCCGATCCTTAAGATTTTACATTTATCATAATTAAGCTTAAGGCCAGATTGCTGTGAAAATATGTCCAAAAGATTAAGAAGGTTCCGTAAACAATGAGGAAAAATCTTATCTTTGTGAATCAGCCTTTTCTGACATGAACTTCATCAAGAACAAACACAGAACACGCCTCACTGATGTACATCTGCAAGACTCACTCAGAGTTGCAGTGTCAAGTTACACACCAGAGTACAACACACTAGTTAACAGCATGCAATGCCAGGCTTCCCACTAACTGACAAAGAAACAGATAAAATATTTGGTGTCCAGTTCAAAGTGTGACATGATTTAAAAATTTGAGAGTTTACTTTTGTATTTTACATGAGTTATTATTTGTACAAACATTGTGCAAAGTAATTCATGATTTGTTAAAAAATGTTAGTGGCTAGCTAGTTAAAATGGGATATTGTGATTTCACAAGACTGTCTTAGAAGTGATCATTTGAAAATGTTCAATTTGAAAAATGTGCACTTAGAGAAAATATAAAAATAAAGTGTTGCATATTGATATTTATCTGTTTCTATATATATTTATTGTGAGAAATCATTAAGATGATCAGTGTTTCCACAAAGATAAATATAATTAATTATTAATAATAACAGAGTTAAAGGTAAATTGAGCAAATTGGCTACTTCTGGCAATTTATTTAAGTGTGTATCAAACTGGTAGCCCTTCGCATTAATCAGTACCCAAGAAGTAGCCCTTGGTTTCAAAAAGGTTGGTGACCCCTGCACTAACCCCTCTGCCACCGTGCTGCCCCAAGTATTTCTTATATACATATATATATAAATAATCAGTTCATGAATGAGTATATCCGTTCGGCCACCATGTTCAATGGAGAAGTCTGATCTACAAAATTTGCAGGCAGCATTCCTTCCCCTTAGAGCTGTCCTGGATGAACTGAAATTATTTTTTCCAATCATTTTGGAACTTGCAAGAGTACTTCTTCTTCTTACTCGTCGTCGCCATGTCTCTTCTTTGTTCTTCTGCTTCGTCTCTGTTATGTTTTTGGACATTACGACTTGCCGTAGTTTTGAAGCAATGCATGATGGGAATCCGGATGTTGTGTGTCAGTGTATTAACGTGCCGGCTGGAATAAACACACGCCGAGAAATAGCTCCGTGCCTGCCTACTTTATGGGTTATAGATAAACCTATGGATAACGGAGACAGATACTGTATAATAGTCTCCTTTTCAGGTGAGAGACGACGCTAAAGGCAGTGCCTTTAAGACACGCCCCCAATATTGTTGGTGAAAATCGAGAGAAATTCGAGAGAATAGTTGCCCTGGGAGATTTTCGGGAGGGGCACTGAAATTTGGGAGTCTCCCGGGAAAATCGGGAGGGTTGGCAAGTATCATGTACTGTTATTAATTTTCTGCTGTTTCTTTTGTGTACATTTGCATGTTATTTGAAAATGTTTACTTCTATAATTGATGATTGTGATCTTGTGTTTAACTTTTATGTTTCACTTATTTATTTATTTTTTTGCCGTGAAGAACTTTCAAGGAGGACATGGACTGGGACAAGGCATTTAAAGGACAACAGACCAAAAATAAATGACACAAAACATGTACATATCAGTTTGGATGATTATTTAAAAACAAAGTATTTTTATAACCCATATAAATTAATAAACCCATGTGCTGAAACTGCAGTTGCTGTTATTCACTTCCTCTGCCGTCATTGAAGAATACTTATATGATAATGATAATATGCTATCCCAATTGATATCCCATTCAATATTTAATATTACTGGCTATAATGCAACCAAAATAGGATTGTGTGGTGTTGCTGTAAGGATAGACCGTGAGGACTCTCTCTGGGACATCAGCTGGATTGTCTGCCTGTGTGTTTCTAATGGTACATGTCCCCACTACAATGCCTGTGTGTTTCTAATGGTACATGTCCCCACTACAATGCCTGTGTGTTTCTAAAGGTACATGTCCCCACTACAACGACCATTCACAAGCATACAAATAATCCACCATTAACTAATAATTAGGAATAACAGCTTTAAAATGCTTGTCAACACATGACACATTGTCATGACAAACATCTCTCATGATCGGGACTCTCAACTGCAGGGAATTCAGACGCCGGGGTGCCAGTAGCTCTTAGCCGCGCTTCCCCCAAGGTAAAGGACCAAGAGAACACAAAAAAACGATTCAACATTCTTCTCTTAAATTCGCCATTATTCAACTTTGCGTGACTGAGTGAGCAGCAGATACGTGACGTAAATGTAAGGGCAGGGACAACTGACTTAACTGTCCCTAAAGCTGTATTAGATATATAAAAAGACGCGGCCATTATTTTGATTTTTCTTTTTTTTTAACTGGATTATTATTGGCCTGTGGATTACTGGATTGCGGTTGATGAAACGTGGTAGTGGCAGTTGTGAGGCGTGTTCACTTTAAACTACACTAACTCTTACTAAGGTGGGTGACTTTGAGGGACGAGGAAGAAAAAATGTTGTTACAAAATTTTGTGTGGTGCTGCATCCTTATTTGTGATTATTCCAAGCTGATTATCATCTACTTGTGTCTTTTATAATGCATAGCAGTGGCACTTGAAGTGAATGTGACAGCGTGTCATAATCCCGAGGGCCAATATCCATAGCCGTATAACTACTTCAGAATCTAAACAGTATACATACCTACTAGGGTTGTACGGTATACCGGTATTAACACGGTATTAACATAGTACCGCGATACTAATTAATCATATTCGGTACTATACCGGCCTCCCCCGCCGCCCTCCCCCGCTCCATCACGTCTTTTCATTGCTGGTTTACAAGCAGACGAGCATGTTCGACAGCGCACACTCACAGAGTACTTACAAGCAGACACAGTGTGTAGACAGAAAGGGGAGAACGGACGCATTTTGGCTTAAAAACTAACAATAAAGGTGAAGTTATAACACTGAAACGCCCTCAGGAAGCGGTGCTTTAAGACATGACTAGCTAGCTAGCGGATAAAGTCCAGCCACAGTCTGCAGTGTTTCAGTTACTTCTAAATCGCTAATTCTCGCCTCCATGACGACAAATAAAGTATGTTTCTTACAAGTATCATCCTTGCAAGACGAAGAATAGCTAAACATGCTTCACTACACACTGTAGCTCACCGGCACCAAAACTCATTTGCAACTTCATGCATCGTAGTATGAAATAGAAAAGCAGCAAATTGAAAAACCACAACATTATCACCATTTTTGCATGCTAATTGAAACATTGATTGTCAAAATATTTGATTATTTTCTGTTTACTAAAGGATTAATCAACCAATAATCACACCTAATTACCTTTTTAAAATATCTTGCAGCATTCTACATACAATGATGGTCCTGTATCATCAAACTGTCTTCGAGCATCACCAGATCCATTTGACAAAGAAATCCTTCTTTTGAAATTAAGAAGAGTAAACATAGTTGATGATGTCCTTAATGTCTTCATGGATCCAAAAGTACTGAATGTACGCCATTGGTGGATCTACACCTAACATCCACTGTAATGATTCAAAGTACAGGAGCGTATCTAGTCGATACTACTATGATTAATTCAATATTTTTTGGCATCACATCTTCTTTCGTTTAAAAAATATATATATTATGTTTATAAACTCAGGAAATTATCCCTGGACACATGAGGACTTTGAATATGACAAATGTATGATCCTGTAACGACTTAGTATCGGATGCATCCATCCATCCATCCATTTTCTACCGCTTATTCCCTTTTGGGGACGCGGGGGGCGCTGGAGCCTATCTCAGCTACAATCGGGTGGAAGGCAGGGTACACCCTGGACAAGTCGCCACCTCATCGCAGGGCCAACACAGATAGACAGACAACCCAAATTTGTGGTATCATCCAAAACTAATGTAAAGCATCCAAACAACAGAAGAATAAGTGATTATTACATTTTAACAGAAGTGTAGATAGAACATGTTAAAAGAGAAAGTAAGCAGATATTAACATTAAATGAACAAGTAGATTAATAATTCATTTTCTACCACTTGTCCTTAAAATAATAGAATGGAAAATGACACAATATGTTACTGCATATGTCAGCAGACTAAATTACGAGCCTTTGTTTGCTTATTTACTAATAAAAGACAAGATGTTTAGTATGTTCACTATTTTATTTAAGGACAAACTTGCAATAAGAAACGTATGTTTAATGTACCGTAAGATTTTTTGTTCAAATAAAGCCAATAATGCCATTTTTTATGGTCCCCTTTTATTTAGAAAAGTATCGAAGAGTATCGAAATCATTTTGGTACCGGTACCAAAATATTGGTATCGGGACCACACTAATCCCTACCATTGAGTACCGATATCAATTTCAAGGTAGCCTACCAGTAATTAAAAAATACTGCAATAAGCCACCATGCAGCCAAAGCAAGCTGCAAGAGATGGCAGCATTTTAATAAAGGTGAGGAAAACTATTGAATTCAAGAAAGACCACGGTGGTGTTTATGTGGCTCTCCCCTCCCCACCCTCTCTGGTCATCGCCAACAAGAGTCTTCAATAACGACAACAAAGATGTTAAATGTTCATTCATCTATTACTAGATAACTCTTGGTATCTAAACCTCATAAGTTCAGTCATAGTTGTGCTACCATGCTTGAATGTGACCTCGAGCTGTGACAACCCATCTTGCACGTTCTTGCAACATAAGCACGCCGGTGCCAGATCATGTTCTGTGTCGGTGAGTTGCCATCCCTGTCACACTGGGCCACTAAAGTTAACATTTGGACATTAAGATGTCAGCAAAGCGCCACTTGGAGCTGAGGGAAGTGTGCGGCCCGGGCGTTTTAAGTCTCTAAGTGTCGGTTAAGACGGCTGAATTATCCAAGAGCAGCTTGCGTGCTGTCAGAGAGGCCGTCACGGCTCGCAAATACTGGTAAACTTTTCTTTTTCTTTTTATTGGCAAACCAGCTAGTTTGGTGGAACAGTCAGCAACACTGAGGTACAAAAAGAACATGAATCTTCCTATTAATGCTGCTGCATGTTGCTTGCAATTGCGCACATATGGCTATGCGACACACACATTGCTATCTCAGTGAAAACAAAAAAAAATGTCCTACGCAGCCCGCAGATTTTTCTCTGCAAAATACTCCGCTTGAGTGTAATTACTGAACTCAAAGGGAGAGTTGGGTGATAAAACTGCTTGCCTGCCACTGAGGACGAGAAGCATAGCGCTGTAATTCTCAGCGTGCACATGCAGAGTAAGCAAAGCCCATGCAGAGATTTACAACCTTTTTGTTTGCTTTTTTTTTCCTAAAAGAAAACACATTGAGTGTCCAGTCTATGTAGTGCACAAGTGTAGGGTCACTTGTACAACAATGCCAAAAGAGAAGAGACGAGCATGTGCGAGCTTTGCCACGCGACAGTCTCTAAGCAACATCACGACAGGAGACAGGCACTCTCAGGGGAACTCATTTGGCGTGTAACAATGTGCACAGACTGCGTGTGTGTGTGTTTTTAAGAGAATGCTTTCTCTGCATGTTGCAGCCCCTAAGGGCAGAGTTGCATGACCCAGCCACAAGGTCTGATGCAGTCGCTACTTGGCAGCCTCCTTAATGCCGCACATTCACATGCTGAGGCGGATGAAAAACACATTGATTGTCACTCTCAAATGCCTGGAGATGTTTATCCTCTCCGAAATAAAAGTTGTCTGTCCTCAATACGATGAATAATTACATCCCGCAGCCTTGGGTGAGAGTGTCATATATCGAAGGTTGCATAGAGGACATCCACGGTTTCAAATCAGAAAAGTGAAACATCCACATGCACAAATATAGCTACCGGTACTACTGACACAAAAGTGCATGGATGTGATTATTCATTGTGATGTCCAAGTTGGTTCAACAAACAAGAGCTATTCTTTGACACATTCTGCACCCGATGATGCTGACATCAGCATTGTTGTCGCAAAAAAAAAATATCATTTACAAAAGCCGAAATTCTCTCTTTGCTCTTTTACGGCGCACAGAACTGCCAAGAGAGAGAAACGTGTGTGTGTTAAATCATACATTTTTCAAGGTCCACTTTGCTCTACTTTTAAGTACTTGTTACACACTGAAGCCCCCTTGACTGATGCCTTATTCAGGTGGCGACTTGTCCACGGTGTACCCCTCCTTCCGCCCGATTGTAGCTGAGATAGGCTCCAGCGCCCCCCGCGACCCCGAAGGGAATAAGTGGGGGGATGGATGGACGTACAAACACAAGCACACATAACTTATTTCTATATATGTATACATATATATATCTAATGTGGAGAATGCTTATATTTTTGATATGCTTTGATGCTTTAGTATAACATAGTATTGTGTGATCATGCTATTGGTACTTTTCCGCTCTGGAGATGTCCGTGCGGCCTGTATACTTCCGTTGCCTTATTATCTGTTGTTGATTTCCATATTTGGTCTTTGAGCGTCTAGTGTCTTGCACAAACATGATGAATCACTCCTCAAAAGGGAGGTTTGATTCAGTTCCGTTCCGTGAAGGACACGGTCCCTCTTTTTATTAGCAAGTGCATCCCTCTCTGTGAGGGGGAGGGCTGCCTTCTCACTATAAGAGTTAACTTCTGTTGTCTTATTTTTTAGACCTCTCTCTTGACGATGCTATGGTTGCGTTGTAAGGGCTGGTCTCCTAAAGCTTTAGTAAAACTTGGCCAAGTACTATTCTGTCTCGGTGGTCCTTTTTATTCAACATATACAGGACTGTCTCAGAAAATTAGAATATTGTGATAAAGTCCTTTATTTTCTGTAATGCAACTAAAAACATGAAAATGTCATACATTCTGGATTCATTACACATCAACTGAAATATTGCAAGCCTTTTGTTGTTTTAATATTGCTGATTATGGCATACAGCTTAAGAAAACTCAAATATCCTATCTCAAAATATTAGAATATCATGAAAAAGTATACTAGCAGGCTATTTAACTAATCACTTGAATCGTCTAATTAACTCCAAACACCGGCAAGGGTTTCCCTGAGCCTTTAAAAACACTCAGCTTGGTTCAGTAAACTAAATCACAAGTATGGGGAAGACTGCTGACCTGGTTGCTGTCAAGAGGACCATCATTGACACCCTCCATCAGGAGGGTAAGACACAAAAAGAAATTTCTAAAAGAGCAGGCTGTTCACAGAGTGCAGTTTCAAAGCACATTCCCAAAAGTCTGTTGGAAGGAGGAAATGTGGCAGGAAACGCTGCACAACCAAGAGAGAGGACCGCAGCCTTAACAGCATTGTGAAGAAGAGCAGCTTCCAGAATTTGGGGGAGCTTCAAAGACAGTGGACTGAAGCTGGAGTCCAGGTATCAAAAGCCACTGTTCACAGACGTGTCCGGGAAATGGGCTACAATAGCCGTATTTCCATGGTCAAGCCACTCCTGAACTCAAGACAACGGAAGAAGCGTCTGACTTGGGCTATGGAAAAGAAGCACTGGACAGTTGCAGAGTGGTCCAGAGTCCTGTTTTCAGACAAAAGCAAGTTTTGTAAATAATTTGGAAGTTAAGGCACTAGAGTCTGGAGGAAGGCTGGAGAGGAGCAAAATCCAAGTTGCTTGAAATCCAGTGTGAAGTTCCCACAGTCAGCAATGGTTTTGGGAGCCATGTCAGCTGCACTGTGTTTCATCAAGTCCAGAGTCAATGCAGCTATGTACCAAGAGATTTTAGAGCACCACATGCTTCCATCTGTTGAAAAGCTCTATGGAGATGATGATTTCATTTTCCAGCATGATCTGGCACCTGCCCACAGTGCCAAAACCACCATTAACTGGTGTACTGACCATGGCATTACTGTTCTCGATTGGCCTGCCAACTCCCCTGACCTGAACCCCATAAAGAATTTGTGGGGTATTGTGAAGAAGAAGCTGAAAGACACCAGACCCAATAATGCAAATTAGCTAAAGGCCGCTATTGAAGCATCCTGGGCATCCATAACACCTCAGCAATGCCACAGGCTGATTGCCTCCATGCCACGCCGCATTGATGCAGTAATCCGTGCAAAAGGATTCCCAACCAAGTACTGAGTGCATTAATTGACATTTTCAAATGTTTGATTTTGTTTTGCTGTTATAAATCTTTTTTTTAACTTGGTCTGAGGAATATTCAAATTTTTTGAGTTTTCTTAAACTTTATGACATAATCAGCAATATTAAAATAATAAAAGGCTTGCAATATTTCAGTTGATGTGTAATGAATCCAGAATGTATGACATTTTCATGTTTTTAGTTGCATTACAGAAAATAAAGGACTGTATCACAATATTCTAATTTTCTGAGACAGTCCTGTATGTCATCCAAAAGACCTGGGAGTGACCAGTGACCAACGACCAGTGTGTTTTGTGTGTGTGTGTGTGTGTGTGTGTGTGTGTGTGTGTGTGTGTGTGTGTGTGTGTGTGTGTGTGTGTGTGTGTGTGTGTGTGTGTATATATATTTACAAGTATTGACATTGACAGACCGTTAGCAGGGTGATCCCCTAGCAATATTACACTTTATTACAAAATGGAAAAAGTTATTAAGATGATATATAGTACAAAACCTAATGTACAGATCATCAAAATCAATATTTAGCTAGGAACAGATTACATTATGAACATCTTTATCAAGGCATGATCGTAACAATCCACATTTTGAATGAATATGCATTGTTAAGCAGCATATACACACGCATGTACCGCAGCAGCATATGCAAAGTATTTCAGGGAAACAAATCTTGCATGTCAACTTCTTTGCAGTTCTGCAGCTTTTCGTGTGGCACAACCTATTCTCTATCCTCTTCGTGTGTTGCTGCAAAGAAACTAGACTGAGTTTAGTTTTAGTTCTTTAATCTCTTTCTCAATCACACAAAAATGCTTCTACTCAATCGGACTGTTTCCATATCGATAATTTCACCAGCTTTGTTTGAAGTGATTACCAGGCAAATTGTAAGGTACTACCAGCTAGCAGAGTCGCCACCTATGTTCATTAAGTTTTTTTTATGGTAATCTGCTCATAGTAATGTACTAGTAGTTGTCACGAGGGCCACAACTAGTATTTGACAGATACCGAAGTCAAAAACTGGTGGTCGGAGCTTTAAAAGGCTGAAATCATGTATCCCAGCACCATATACATATTATTACCCTGAACAAAACACAGTTGTATCATCCGCAAATAATACTAACTTAAATCTTTTGTAACTTACAAATGTCATTTATATAGAGATTGAATAATTTAGGTCCTAGTATTGATCCCTGAGGTACACCACAGGATATATTTAGCGTTGTAGATGTGTGTTCGCCTAGCTTCACGTATTGATTCCTGTTCGTTAGATAACTTCTTATCCAGTTTTAAGACTAACCCTCTGATTCCATATCATTCTAGTTTTTTAATTAAAATATTGTGATTAATTGTGTCAAATGCTCTAGTTAGATCATAAAAACTGCTGCCGCACATTGTTTTACTATCTATTGCATTGGTAATTTCTTCTGTAATTTCAATTAAAGCCATCGAAGTTGAAACATTAGCTCTGTATCCATATTGGTTCTCTTCGAGTATTCTATATGGTCAGAACTTACAATGAAAGAAACATAATTTCAAATCAATAATTACTTGTACAAGAGGCAGCTGCTTTTTGTTTGAGGCAAATATTTCAAATATTTGCGTTTGGGCGCATGCTCAGTAGCGTTGGGGAGCAGACATCGACGGGTAGCAGACATATGACAGAACACCGACTGTGCATGACCAAAGATTGTATATTGAGAGGACGATGATCTACCGTATAGTGATAGACAGCAGTGGTCCCCAACCACTGGTCTGGGGACTGGTATCAGTCCGTGACGCAGTTACTACCGGACGCAGAGAAACATTAAATAATTGATAAACGACTGTTTTTCCCCGACTTAACTTACGCCTGTCCCACTCGACACACCAATAAGCTTGTTTATAGTTGTACAATAAATCTCCTTATAGGAAGTTGCCATTTGTCATATTTGTTGTAACTTTGTGACATAATACAATGCACATTAATGAACAAATAAAATATAAATGTGACAGATTGTAGCCAAAGGCTGATGTCCATTGGCAGTCTCCATCTCATTGCAAAGAAACGAGCCCAAGGCTACCACTACTTTAGCGTTATCATGAGTTGTATTTTTCATACACTTATTTTTGTTGTATTTATATGGCGGAAGTGTAAAGCCGGTCCGTGAAAAAATTGCCTACATTAAACCGGTCCGGGGTGCAAAAAAAGTTGGGGACCCCTGACGTACAGCACATACAATGTCCTACACAAAGTACATTTGCAAGCACTCATATCTTCTCGAACATGACCTCGATGTTTTCAATTAGAACGTGTCCATGCACTAAATTAGTCAGATTTCTCAAATATTTCAGCTTCAAAAAAGTATCCTACATCCCATGGAAACACCTTAATCCAATTGTGTTCAGTTTTGAAAAGTCGGACTAACACACCTGGATTAAGCGATTGAACCCCAGATCTAAGCAACAACTGTAATGAAGAGGAGACTGTTTATTTGCTTCACAAATTAAAAGAACAGAACATTTTGAAGTGCATCGATGGAGAAAAAAAGAAACATAGTTCATTTACGAAACCCAAAACCAGTGAAGTTGGCACGTTGTGTAAATCGTAATTAAAAACAGAATACAATGATATGCAAATCCTTTTCCATTTATATTCAATTAATAAATACACTGCAAAGATAAGATATTTAATGTTCGAACTGAGAACTTGTTTTTTTTTTGCAAATAATCATTAACTTAGAATTTAATGGCAGCAACACATTGCAAAAAAGTTGGCACAGGGGCATTTTACCACTGTGTTACATGGCCTTTCCTTTTAACAACACTCAGTAAATGTTTGGGAACCGAGGAGACCATTTTTTAAGTTTTCAGGTAGAATTATTTCCCATTCTTGCTTGATGTACAGCTTAAGTTGTTCAACAGTCCGGGGTCTCTGTTGTGGTATTTTACGCTTCATATTGCGCCACACATTTTCAACGGGAGACAGATCTGGACTACAGGCAGGCCAGTCTAGTACCCGCACTCTTTTACTACAAAGCCACGTGCAGAATGTGGCTTGACATTGTCTTGCTGAAATAAGCAGGGGCGTCCATGAAAAAAGACCTTGCTTGGATGGCAACATATGTTGCTCCAAAACCTGTATGTACCTTTCAGCATTAATGGTGCCTTCACAGATGTGTAAGTTACCCATGTCTTGGGCACTAATACACCTCCATACCATCACAGATGCTGGCTTTTGAACTTTGCGCCTATACAGTAACAGTCCGGAGGGTTCTTTTCCTCTTTGGTCCGGAGGACACGTCGTACAGAGTTTCCAAAAACAATTTGAAGTGTGGACTCATCAGTCCACAGAACACTTTTCCACTATGCATCAGTTCATCTAGATGAGCTTGGGCCCAGCAAAGCCGGTGGTGTTTCTGGGTGTTGTTGAGAAATGGTTTTTGCTTTGCATAGTAGAGTTTTAACTTGCACTTAAAAATTGTAGTTACTGACAGTGGTTTTCTGAAGTGTTCCTGAGCCATGTGGTGATATCCTTTACAAACTGATGTCGCTTTTTTGATGAGGATCGAAGGTCACGGGCATTCAATGTTGGTTTTCAGCCTTGCTGCTTACGTGCAGTGATTTATCCAGATTCTCTGAACCTTATGATGCTATCACAGAACCGTAGATGGTGAAATCCCTAAATTCCTTGCAATAGCTGGTCGAGAAATGTTGTTCTTAAACAATTTGCTCAGGTATTTGTTCACAAAGTGGTGACCCTCGCCCCATTCTTGTTTGTGAATGACTGAGCATTTCATGGAAGCTGCTTTTATACCCAATCATGGCACCCACATGTTCCCAATTAGCCTGTTCACCTGTGGGATGTTCCAAATAAGTGTTTGATGAGCATTCCACAACTTTTTCAGTCTTTTTGCCACTTGTGCCAGCTTTTTTGAAACATGTTGCAGACATCAAAATCCAAATGAGCTAATATTTGCAAAAAAACAAAACAAAGTTTACCAGTTCGAACGTTAAGTATCTTGTCTTTTTCAGTGTATTCAATTGAATATAGGTTGAAAAGGATTGAAAATCACTGTATTCTGTTTTTATTTAAGATATACACAGAGTGCCAACTTCACTGGTTTTGGGTTTTGTAAAAAGGTAGCTTAGGAAAATTAGAATGCCGGCTTAATTCGGACTTCAGAACGAAATACGATTGATAGAAAAGAGAATGAAGCAGGTAAATTAAAGGCGACTAATTAAGCATACACAAATCTCTTTACGCTGCATTTGTGCACTCCAAACTGATTAAGAATAACTCCGCACAACTGGCAAGATAGTCCAGAACAAGAGTAACCTTCATCTAGAACAGTATCGGCGGGGCGGGGCACTAACGGTCTTTTCCTTTGGAATCAAAACTATTTCCATCAATCCACAGAACCTTATGAATGAACTCCGAGTCCTATGAAAGTTTTGTTTCCATGATTTCTCCGTCCAAAAATTCCATCGAAACCCCCCCCCCCCGGTCTTTCTTTGCTTCGGAGCTGCATCCGCTCTGATACATTCTTGGTAGTAGATGCTGTCTGCTTTTTAACATCAGCATAGCCATTAGAGAAATATTTGTAATCTGTGTCAATATTACAGTGGAAATCAGGTACAACAGAGCTAGGATTTTGACTTGTAAGGAGCCGCAGATGCCTATTCTGACACCATGGGTCATGGGTCATGAGTACCACCCAGTGTACAGGAAACACACGTTGTATGTCCAATGGTCCAGTAGAGAGAGTGTGCAAGGACACTGGGACTTAGGTAAGTGTAAAAACACAAAAAACGGACTATTTAAGAAATCAGACTAAATTAATGCATGGAAACATAGTCAATGGTAGTTACAGCCATGGTTGTGACATGTAGAAGAGTTGGGATGTTTATTACAAT
This sequence comes from Entelurus aequoreus, assembly GCF_033978785.1. NCBI lineage: Eukaryota > Metazoa > Chordata > Actinopteri > Syngnathiformes > Syngnathidae > Entelurus > Entelurus aequoreus. The sequence goes on from NC_084741.1 coordinate 31,500,713, forward strand.
TTTGTGTGAGAGAGAGAGAGAGAGAGAGAGAGAGAGAGAGAGAGAGAGAGAGAGAGAGAGAGAGAGAGGAGAGAGAGAGGAGAGAGAGAGAGAAGAGAGAGAGAGAGAGAGAGAGAGAGAGAAGAGAGAGAGAGAGAGAGAGAGAGAGAGAGAAGAGAGAGAGAGAGAGAGAGAGAGAGAGAGTATGATTTTACAAAGTTTCGACGCATACGTTCTCTGCCGTAAGTTGAGTGAACCGGCCTAAGACGTTGGCTTCTGATTGGCCTTGCCTCTTACAGATTCATGGTTTGCATAAAGCACGCAAAATATATCGGCTTCTGATCAGCTCTGCCTCTTACTCATGCGCAGTTTGTGTAACCAAACGGATGGCGCCGTGGGCAGGCCAATCCTAGGCTGCATCTGAGCCAAACTGACCAATTTAAATGGGTCCGTCGGATTATAAAACGCTTTTTTGATGATTGTTACATATGAAAGGATAGCAATGGTGTTAATACAGGTTAAATACTATTATTCATTATCAAAATAAAAAAAATATAATAAAAATATAATAAAAATAAAAAAGCCGAAGTGAAGTGAATTATATTTGTAAAGTGCTTTTTCTCTTGAGAGAAAAAAAAGTTAGAATTAACCCTAAACCGTTTACGTTTACATTGTTTGCATATAGCTTAAGCTACATTTGAACCAGAGTGGGTGGCACTGGGAGCAGGTGGGTAAAGTGTCTTACCAATCATTCACAATCCTATGTAACACAGGCACACGTCTTCTTTTTATGCATTCTAACTAGTAAAAAAAGGCGAGCAAAAGTATGCTTACAATGGATTTCTGAGAGTCACTCTATTCTGCTTATAAAGCGTTTATAAAAACATCCCAACACTTCCATCAAAATTTTATATAAGTATTAAAGGCCTACTGAAACCCACTACTACCGACCACGCAGTCTGATAGTTTATATATCAATGATGAAATCTTAACATTGCAACACATGCCAATACGGCCGGGTTAACTTATAAAGTGACATTTTAAATTTCCCGGGAAACTTCGGCTGAAAACGACTCGGTATGATGACGTTTGCGCAGAACGTCACGGGTGAAGCAGACATTTTGGAATAGCACGGTGGCCAGCTTAAGTCGTCGGTTTTCACCCACAGTATTCTGGACATTTGTGTTGGTGAATCTTTTGCAATTTGTTCAATTAACAATGGAGACTGCAAAGAAGAAAGCTGTAGGTGGATCGGTGTATTAGCGGCTGGCTACAGCAACACAACCAGGAGGACTTTGAGTTGGATAGCAGACGCGCTACCGTGAGTACAGCTTTGGCTTCCAAACATTTGATTGCTTGCCCGTACGTGCGTGCCGCTATGTGCATGTCACGTACGTAATTTTGGGGAAATATATGTTTCTTGCCGACTCTGATGGCGGCCGGGGTGTCGTCGAAAGCTACAACGCCGTCCGCCGCCGCGCCGCTGTCCTCACCTGTCTGGGTTGACTTCCTCCGTCTCCGGGCCGCACCGATGATCATGGTGAAGTCCTTCGTCGCGCCATCGATCGCTGGAACGCAGGTGAGCACGGTGTTGATGAGCAGATGAGGGCTGGCGTAGGTGGAGAGCTAATGTTTTTAGCATAGCTCTGTCGAGGTCCCGTAGCTAAGTTAGCTTCAATGGTGTCGTTAGCAACAGCATTGCTAGGCTTCGCCAGGCGGCACAGCATTAACCGTGTGGTTCAGGTCCAGGGTTGTCCAGGGTTTGGTAGTTGATCTTCTGTCTATCCTTCCAGTCAGGGGCTTATTTCTTCTGTTTCTATCTGCAGTTAAGCACGATGCTATCACGTTAGCTCCGTAGCTAAAGTGCTTCGCCGATGTATTGTCGTGGAGATAAAAGTCACTGTGAATGTCCATTTCGCGTTCTCGACTCTCATTTCAAGAGGATATAGTATCCGAGGTGGTTTAAAATACAAATCCGTGATCCACAATAGAAAAAGGAGAATGTGTGGAATCCAATGAGCCCTTTTACCTAAGTTACGGTCAGAGCGAAAAAAAGATACGTCCTGCACTGCACTCTAATCCTTCACTCTCACTTTCTCATCCACGAATCTTTCATCCTGGCTCAAAATTAATGGGGTAATTGTCGCTTTCTCGGTCCGAATCGCTCTCGCTGCTGGTGTAAAACAATGTGCAAATGTGAGGAGCCCTCCAACCTGTGACGTCCGCTACTTCGGTAAAGGCAAGGCTTTTTTATCAGCGACCAAAAGTTGCGAACCTTTATCGTCGATGTTCTCTACTAAATCCTTTCAGCAAAAATATGGCAATATCGCGAAATGATCAAGTTATGATCATACACTTACTGTACAATATTTGCTCTCACTGGATGGCGACTGTTAAGATGTTGATTTAGATGAAGACTGACTCATAAACCTTGCGAATGGTTAAAAAAAGGGTGAGTGCAAACCAGCATCTTTTGCCAACGCCAAGTTTAATTGGTTGTCAAAGTTTACCAACTTCTCAGTTTATATCCACATCATTTTACTAGCCAGGTGAGAGTCATGACTTATGTCAAAGTGTACCAACTTGTCGTCCTTCTTACTATCCAGGTATGAGGCATGATATACGATCTAGAATTAAGAAAGGAAGGAAACGAGGTAGCAGCTCATTAGTCGATTATGTCAAAATTGGCACACAAGCTTGTTATCCCGGCACCGCTATAAATAGTTTGTTTGCGTTAGCGCTTATAAAAAAAATATCACTAATACTTGGTTTATATTAATGACACAAAATGTAAATTGAGTATCGTTGGCACTTTTTGGATGTTTTTTTATTGGGTTTTATGGGCGCAATAGACGACCTCCCATCGGCTCCACTGTAAGCAGACTTTTATTTACGAGTTAGAATGTTTAAAGAAAAAATAAATCCGTCGTCATGTCTTTTATAATTATTATAAACAATAGGCAAAATTCCATAAAAAGTGTTGTTCCCATTTTTTTTCAAACATGCCCTGAATTCAAGTATACTGCATTGAATCTTTCAATATTTTAGTCAACTGCTCCGCAGGCCCTTTTAGTATTTTAACTGAGTAGCCTTAGCGTGATGGATGTATTAACAAGGTCCATCTTTATTCAGCTTTAATAAAAAGTAAACAATTGATTGGCAGACTGCAACGTTTAGTCACATTACATGTGTCACAGATTCAATGGTAAAGTGAAAATCAATACAAATGCGCAATCTATGTTTAGATCATCAAAATCCATGAACATTATTCTTTATTAATTTACATTTTCTGACACTCACGCTCCTTTTTCCAGAGGAAACGATGCTATTAGGCAACGCTCACAATGGCCATTGCTGAGTCAGAGATGCGGCAAGTGAAGTAAAACCAAGTTATGCCAGCAGATATCACACTTGATTTGAAGACGCAGGCAGTAAATGAACTTGGCAGTAGTTAAGCCATCGACACTAACAATGTCTCGTCCTTCAGCGCAAACCAAGACTGACAGTGTTATACAAGGTTCATTACACCTTTACCAAAGTCATACTCAAGCACTTTTCAAGGGCTTTCAAGATAAAAGTAAGACTTTCTGCCGTATACTTGATCAACTTAACAAAACATAAAGTTGGAACTATGCTGAATGAAAACCGCATAAAGAAAACATTCCTGGTCGTTCACTAAATATTTTATACTGTAAAGCCCCAACATGTTATTGTCATTGTGGGCAAAAGTTCACTTAGCCCTAAGCATGGGCTCTTTAATGTACTACAACTGGATGGGCCTTTATGTGAAATTGTTCAGAAGATAACGAGTTTGTTAAAGCTCTAAAGTATATATTTTAAGTCTTTCAAACACGTTAGTCTTTTATGTTCAAAAATAGCAGGTGTACAAGTTTGTAGTGGGGCACAAAGTGAGATCATGAGCTTGTATATCTGAATTGTTCTAGCCAAGTAAAATTCTAAATGACAGATGCTTTCCCATTTGTTAATGGGTTAAACCAGAGCTAAATAATTATTTAATACCGCATTTAATATCGTTTGTCTCTTTAGAAGAGTTAGTTTAATGCTGTTTAAGAGGACCATCATAGGTTAAGGGAAGTCCCAAATGGAGAAACAGCAAGAGCGCTGTTTTTACTTGAGCTGTTGTGTTCATTTACTGTTTTTCATCCAGCATGAAAAATCTAATGTTATTTATTAAGAATATTCATTATTATACTGATGTTAGTTATTATTAAATAAACAATTCTGTGAAATAATGATGTGCTCTACGGCAGTGGTCCCCAACCACCGGGTCCCCAACCACCGGTCGGTGGATCGATTGGTACCGGGCCACACAAGAAATAAAAAAAATAAAATAATAATATATATATATATATATATTAAATCAACATAAAAAACACAAGATACACTTACAATTAGTGCACCAACCCCAAAAACCTCCCTTCCCCATTTTTTTACAAAGACGGAAGTCGGTGCGAATACCAACGTGCAACTATTGCTATCATGGCCGAAGCTGCAAAACAACCAAAGAAACTAAACGTTTTGTCTGACGAGACAAAAACAGAAAAAGGACAGTCAAGAATTAACAATGGCCCGGCTTTCATTCGCTGGCGAGAGTTCAAAGACGAGGAGGGATTCAGACTGACTAGTAAGTAATTTTCTATGCCCAAATCAAAATGATCATGCTAATGTTAGTTATCGGAAATGTGCGTGGTAGCAAGAAACAGCCACAAGTTTGTTAGTTCGCAGTTCCACACTGGCACGACCTGCTCTGCAACAAACTCAAATGAAGGATATTAAGAAAAAACTATGTGATGACTGCAAACCGCAAATATAAAGTTTGACTAAAATATGTACAGTATGTTCCTACTGTTGAAAGATCAGTCATACTGGCTGACTAGCCCCATACGCTGGTCCTCATGGTAAATGAGGTCTTCCTTCAGGCAAAACTTTAAATATGAACAAGGACTTAAAATCATTGTTTTATTTGATGATTTAATAAATGGCTTTCCAGCACTGACATTTGGCATTTGTGCCCCCAGAAGGTTGACATCACCAAAATGACAAAAATCCAGGCTTGTTGGTGACCAGACATTTTATTTGTTTGTTTTAATGTTATTATGTTTTATTTTGATTTTTTTCAGACTAATGCGGTGTGTCCTTTGGGCTGCTTTTCCATCTAGTATTGTCATTTCCACTTATTGTCATGACTCGTTCTGTGGCGTGGTTTGCTCTCCCGTGGTGCAAATGAATTGGACCATACGTGGCGTGCAGGTGAGGACATGTTTAATATTTTAACTCAAAAAAAGGTACAAACAAAAAGCGCTCACAGCGGAGGTAAAAACTTGACTATGACAAAACAAAAGACTTGCACAAGGGCACAAAAACTATTAAACAAAAACTTACTTGGCATGAGAAGATCAGCATGGACTATAGAAAAACGATGATAACATGAGCAGAGCATAAATGTGTGGAGAAGATGAATGTGATGTCGCCAGAAAGACCAACAGAAAATGACGGATTTAAATAGTGACATGATCAGTGAAAACAGGTGCGTGACTCAAAACGTGAAACAGGTGCGTGACAGGACAGGTGAAAACTAATGAGTTGCTATGGAAACAAACAAACAAGGAAGTGCAACCAGGAACTAAAAAGAGTCCAAAAAACAAACACATGGCCAAAACAAAACATGATAAACAGACATGACAGAACCCCCCCCCCCCCCCCCCCCCTTACAGACACATCCCAGATGTCCAAAAACAAAAAACAGGATCAAGAGTCATGGGAGGGCGGGAGGGGGACATGGCGGTGGGTCGCCAGGCCAAGTGGCCCCGAATCCACCGAGGCATAGCCATGTGGCGGTGGCGAGTGGAACGCCGCCGCCACAGGCGAGGTGGGCGACCCGGGAAGGGCCACATGCGTGGCAGACGATCAGGTGGGCGCACTTGGCGTGGCGGACGACCAGGTAGTGGCCACAACCGTGGCAGACGAGGAGGCAGACGAGGAGGCAGGCGCGTCGTCGTCATTGCAGGCGTGGAAGCCGCAGATGGCGCAGGTGCGGGTGCAGCAGATGAAGCAGGCAGCGAAGCAGGTAGCGAAGCAGGTAGCGAAGCAGGTAGCGAAGCTAGGCGTGGCGCGTCGGGCGGCGAAGCTTGGTGTGGCGAAGCTTGGCGTGGCCATGGTTGGTCTTGGCATGGTTGGTCTTGGACTTGGTCTTGGCATGGTTGGTCTTGGACTTGGTCTTGGCATGGGGGGTCTTGGACTTGGTCTTGGCATGGGGGGTCTTGGTCTTGGCTTGAGGGGTCTTGGTCTTGGCGTGGAGCTGCGACTGGCGGCACTTGGCGTCGTGGAGCTGCGACTGGCGGCACTTGGCGTCGTGGAGCTGCGACTGGCGGCACTTGGCGTCGTGGAGCTGCGACTGGTGGCACTTGGCGTCGTGAAGCTGCGACTGGCGGCACTTGGCGTCGTGAAGCTGCGACTGGCGGCACTTGGCGTCGTGAAGCTGCGACTGGCGTCACTTGGCGTCGTGAAGCTGCGACTGGCGGCAATTGGCGTCGTGAAGCTGCGACTGGCGGCACTTGGCGTCGTGGAGCAGGTAACGGAGCTTGGCGTGGTGCTACTACTGGCGGTGTGGAGCTGCGACTGGTGGCGCTTGGCATGGTGAAACTTGGCATGGTGGAGCTGCTAGGCATGTTGATAGCCTTGGAGCAGGGCGTGGAGCAGGTGGAGGTGGCCTAGCTGGGATCTGTGGCTTGGCAGGTCGAAAGACTGGTGGTGGCGGCCGTGCTGGTGGCTGTGGCTTGGCGTGACGAAAGACTGGTGGTGGCGGCCGTGCTGGTGGCTGTGGCTTGGCGTGACGAAAGACTGGTGGTGGCGGCCGTGCTGGTGGCTGTGGCTTGGCGTGGCGAAGCTGACCCACCCCACCTGAACAATTCCCAGCCCTAGCCCCCCCCTCAAGGAGCGGATCCCAGACGCGCTCCCCGTGGTCTGGAACCGTCTTTTGGGTGGGTGGAGGGAAGTCGGGAGGGGGGCAGAATCCTTCCCTCCAAACTGTCCAAAAAGTATTTATTTTTCTACCTGGGACTTTGTGGGTGAGAAATGTTTTGTGTGACATGGGCGTGGCTTGAGTCCTGGGGGGCGGGGCATGAAATTGGGATGACGTGGATTGACTTGCTCTTATTTCTAAAAACATGTTTTGATAGTGTCTTATTATGTCTTTAGAGTTTTTGGTTGGATGCGTGTGATCAAAAGAAAAAGAATTCAGGAAAAAAAAAAACTTGGTCTATGATGTCATCCCGGGGAAGCCGGGCAGGCTGCGGCCCATTTCCGCCCGGAGGGGGAGGAGCTTGCGGGAGCGCCGCGTGCTGTACGCTCATCTTCCCTAACGTCCTCGGTCTGGAGCGGCGCTTCCGGGACAGGGATGACGCGCCAACGTCCCCGGGCCAAACGGAGCTGATCGGCACCAGTTTGCCGGTCAGACCCCACATGAGATCCTTGCGCTCCATGGGGGAATGGCGAAGTGTCTCGGCTTCCATGGCGCGCGGGACCTCCCACGTTCCTTCGTCCAATCTTGCGGGAGAACTCTTCTGCTGGCGACATCTGTCATGACTCGTTCTGTGGCGTGGTTTGCTCTCCCGTGGTGCAAATGAATTGGACCATACGTGGCGTGCAGGTGAGGACATGTTTAATATTTTAACTCAAAAAAAGGTACAAACAAAAAGCGCTCACAGCGGAGGTAAAAACTTGACTATGACAAAACAAAAGACTTGCACAAGGGCACAAAAACTATTAAACAAAAACTTACTTGGCATGAGAAGATCAGCATGGACTATAGAAAAACGATGATAACATGAGCAGAGCATAAATGTGTGGAGAAGATGAATGTGATGTCGCCAGAAAGACCAACAGAAAATGACGGATTTAAATAGTGACATGATCAGTGAAAACAGGTGCGTGACTCAAAACGTGAAACAGGTGCGTGACAGGACAGGTGAAAACTAATGAGTTGCTATGGAAACAAACAAACAAGGAAGCGCAACCAGGAACTAAAAAGAGTCCAAAAAACAAACACATGGCCAAAACAAAACATGATAAACAGACATGACAATCATACACTTATTATTAGCGACTTGTTTTCATAGCACAGGTTACGTGTTTCTCTCGAGACATCTAGCAACACTGTCTCCTTCGTATAACATTAGGAACTAGGAAATTGCTGTTTATGTTTCACACTGGCGTATTTGAGTGACAGACCGCAGAAGTCAGAGTTCACAACAAGGGATATGTATGTCTGTGTACCGAAGGTAATGCTCGGCCGTCCAGTTTGTTGAGTCAGCAGTAAATGGAACTTATTGAAGCAAAGCAAACACAGCATCTGCAGTTTCTCAATATTTTTATGGCTAAATGTTGGTCGGTTGGATGTTTGTGGTCGCATACCACGGAAGTAGGCTGAAGCTTGTGTTATGCGGATTTATGCAGATAGGGCAACATTTTAAGGATTTGTTTCTCTGATTTGGTCGTCTGCTTCCTCTCCTTGGCAATAACTTTCTTAGTTCCGTTGCTTGGAGGGCTTGAGGCTTAACTTTACATGTCTTAGTTTTGCCTACACAGAAGTGTACCCGTAAACGGATTAAAGTCAGCAAAATCTGTATGATGTTGATCATAAAACTCCTGGAAGGTAAACTTCACATACAATAGGACAGCTGTACATGAGTCTCTGTCCTAGCGGCTCAGTACAATATCATGCACACATTTAATACTTAAGGGCCTACTGAAATGATTTTTTTTTATTTAAACGGGGATAGCAGATCCATTCTATGTATCATACTTGATCATTTCACGATATTGCCATATTTTTGCTGAAAGGATTTAGTAGAGAACATCGACGATAAAGTTCGCAACTTTTGGTCGCTGATAAAAAAGCCTTGCCTGTACCGGAAGTAGCGTGACGTCACAGGTTGAAGAGCTCCTCACATTTGCACATTGTTTACACCAGCAGAGATAGCGATTCGGACCGAGAAAGCGACGATTACCCCATTAATTTGAGCCAGGATGAAAGATTTGTGGATGAGGAATGTGAGAGTGAAGGATTAGAGTGCAGTGCAGGACGTATCGTTTTCGCTCTGACCATAACTTAGGTACAAGGGCTCATTGGATTCCACACTCTCTCCTTTTTCTATTGTGGATCACGGATTTGTATTTTAAACCACCTCGGATACTATATCCTCTTGAAAATGAGAGTCGAGAACGTGAAATAGACATTCACAGTGACTTTTATTTCCACGACAATACATTGGCGAAGCACTTTAGCTACGTAGCTAACATGATAGCGTCGTCCTTAACTGCATGTAGAAACAGATGAAATAAGCCCCTGACTGGAAGGATAGACAGAAGATCAACAATACTACCAAACTCTGGATCTGTAACCACACGGTTAATGCTTTCCAGCCTGGCGAAGCCTAGCAATGCTGTTGCTAACGACGCCATTGAAGCTAACTTAGCTACGGGACCTCGACAGAGCTATGCTAAAAACATTAGCTCTCCACCTACGCCAGCCCTCATCTGCTCATCAACACCCGTGCTCACCTGCGTTCCAGCGATCGACGGCGCGACGAAGGACTTCACCACGATGATCGGTGCGGTCGGCGGCCCGGAGACGGAGGAAGTCAACCCAGACAGGTGAGGACAGCGGCGCGGCGGTGGACGGCGTTGTAGCTTTCGACGACACCCCGGCCGCCATCAGAGTCGGCAAGAAACATATATTTCCCCAAAGTTACGTACGTGACATGCACATAGCGCCACGCACGTACGGGCAAGCGATCAAATGTTTGGAAGCCAAAGCTGTACTCACGGTAGCGCGTCTGCTATCCAACTCAAAGTCCTCCTGGTTGTGTTGCTGCAGCCAGCCGCTAATACACCGATCCCACCTACAGCTTTCTTCTTTGCAATCTCCATTGTTAATTGAACAAATTGCAAAAGATTCACTAACACAGATGTCCAGAATACTGTTGAATTATGTGGTAAAAACAGATGACTTAAGCTGGCGACCGTGCTATTCCAAAATGTCTCCTTCAAACGTTGACGTCACGCGCAAACGTCATCCTACCTAGACGTTTTCAGCCGGAAGTTTCCTGGGAAATTTAAAATTGCCCTTTATAAGTTAACCCGGCCGTATTGGCATGTGTTGCAATGTTAAGATTTCATCAGATATATAAACTATCAGACTGGGTGGTCGGTAGTAGTGGGTTTCAGTAGGCCTTAAGTTAGGAAATGGAGTCTCCTTGACTATATTGAACCTGTAGGCACCTTTATCTAAATATAAGCATCAATGACATGCCAAGCAATGAAATGCATGTGGTTTTTTGCCTTGTTCTCTTTGCAACTGTGCTTAACTTGGTCTTTCATCGCACCGCTTCCATTTCATTTCTTAATGCCTTCCTTCTGCAGGCTTACATTCTGCTTGCTTTCACTGGCACACCCTCACCAAATGACCTTCCTGTCAAGGAGATAGATTCCTCTTTTCACATTCCTGCACACGCACACACAAAATATTGCATTACCCTCAACTTTTTCCTGCATATTGCAAATACCTCTCGCCTTTTTCTTTTGGGACACAACGTCTTTATTGGCATGGCTGTGACACTGGCTGAGATTAACACACACACACACACACACACACACACACACACACACACACACAACACACACACACACACACACACACACACACACACACACACACACACACACACACACACACACAAGCATCCGTCTCAGTCCTCCAGTCACATCTATGGTGAAGCAAAGCATTAAAGTTTCATGACGTGCACACACAACTTATTACAACCCTTCCCACAATCCTTGCTCATGAGATCCCCTTTCAGTCACATCAAATAGTAAAGCTTTTGACCTCCATTTGCCCCACATGCTCCTGTGCATACTGTGCACAAAGACGCACACACACACACAAAAGCATACACACAAGTATATTCATCTATAATATTGTCCTTTACGAATACACCACAGATGCTTCCTGAATCTTAGCCCTATCTGACTGAGCCTCAAATTCCATTTCACATTGGGTTTACTATTGATTTTACGCACTCCACTATTCACCGTCTACACACCCCCTCCCTCCCCTCTCCACCTACATGCCATCGCATCCACTGCACATTCAATCTGTTTTTATTCTCGCCTCCTATTTCATTCTCCCACTCCTGCTCGCTTGCCTGTCACTTTCCCCCCTGTCTTGTCCTCTCCATCTGTCTCCTTTGAGGGAAACTCCAGCTGAAAATGTGTGAATGCATGCATTGTCACACAAGATATGAAGATAGGGCGTCACCTGAAATTTGAACAGCTGAATGATAGGGATGGGCAATATGGTCTAACTTCTATATCGCGATAAATAATCCAGCCACTATGATAATGTATAACACGATTTTGATATATATATATGATAATTGAAACATTTTAAAACAGGTTACAAAGACTCCTAATTTGGCTGCTGACGTATGCAGTAACATATGGCATCATTTACGGCAGGGGTCACCAACCTTTTTGAAACCAAGAGCTACTTCTTGGGTACTGATTAATGCGAAGGGCTACCAGTTTGATACACACTTAAATAAATTGCCAGAAATAGCCAATTTGCTCAATTTACCTTTAACTCTATGTTATTATTAATAATTAATTATATTTATCTTTGTGGAAACACTGATCATCTTAATGATTTCTCACAATAAATATATATAGAAACAGATAAATATCAATATGCAACACTTTATTTTTATACTTTCTCTAAGTGCACATTTTTCAAATTGAACATTTTTAAATGATCACTTCTAAGACAGTCTTGTGAAATCACAATATCCCATTTTAACTAGCTAGCCACTAACATTTTTTAACAAATCATGAATTACTTTGCACCATGTTTGTACAAATAATAACTCATGTAAAATACAAAAGTCAACTCTCAAATTTTTAAATAAATCATGTCACACTTTGAACTGGACACCAAATCTGTTATCTGTTTCTTTGTCAGTTAGTGAAGACCAAGTCTTTAAAATATTTTCTTGGATTTTCAAATTCTATTTGAGTTTTGTCTCTCTTAGAATTAAAAATGTTGAGCAAAGCGAGACCAGCTTGCTAGTAAATAAATACAATTTAAAAAATAGAGGCAGCTCACTGGTAAGTGCTGCTATTTGAGCTATTTTTAGAACAGGCCAGCGGGCTACTCATCTGGTCCTTACGGGCTACCTAGTGCCCGCGGGCACCGCGTTGGTGACCCCTGATTTACGGTGACATTATTTTATATATTTTGAAACTATTCATAATCTACTTGCTATTTTACTGTTGATACCTG